>NW_025920196.1:99415-229043 GCF_902686445.1 Sciurus carolinensis | reverse complement strand
TTCATGAAACAGCATAACACTTTAACCTGTGCGGACACTGAACTGTATGACTTCTATGTTTTGCAAAGGCTGTATGACCTGCAAACACTTTGTAGATTGAGCAGCCTAAAGGACCTGAGTAGCATCGATGTCCAATGTCACTTCTATGAGCAATTTATCCTCTATGACTTATTAACCACTAGAATTTCATATTACTTTATGACCTGTTTAAAGTCTATGGCATGAGTATCTAGGATGGCCTCCATGCCTTCCATGGCCTAGATAAACTCTATAGCCACTGTAGTCTTTAATATCCACTTATACACTATGGCCTCAGGGGTGTGAACAATATGAGTGATGACTGTGGCCTTAGTATGCCAAAAAACATCATTAGTCCCTATGATCTTCATTGTCTTTATGACCTGAAAAAGCTCTATGGGTTTTGGGGCCTCTATAGCCTGAGCAGCCTCATTACCTCTGTGGGCTGTATGACCTGCATATCCACAAGTAAATGAGAAACCCTATGGTCTGAATATCCTCTATATACTGACTAGCCTCTATTTCCTGCTTATTCTCTGTGACCTGAATAGCTTCTATAAACTGAGAAGTGTCTAAGGTTTGAGTACCACCTATAAAATTTGAAACCTCTATGACTTCTGTATTCTTCATGGATTGGGTATCCTCTGTGGTCTGCATGAACTCTATGGCATGTATAGCCTCTATGACCTTCAGAGTCTCTATGAACTCTAAAGTCTCTTAGGCCTCAGTCATCTCTGAGATCCTCAAATCCTACAGGCCTGAGTAACCTCTGAGTGGCATTAGTGACCTACATAATCTCTGTGATCACATACTCCCTGTGTCCTACCTATCTTCTACAGTATTAGCCAACAGTATACTCCTTTTAGTCTGTATGACTTGTGGGGCCTTTGTTATCTGGTTGGTCTTGATGATATAAGTAGTGTCTACTATATGAATAACCAAAATGACCTTTTTAGTCTCTGAACTATGTAGCCTTTATGACTTCTGTAGCTTCTGTGACCTGCATATCCCCTTTTACCTGTGTAGCATCTATGAACCTAGTTGACTCTACTACATGCAATTACTCTAATACTTGTGTAACCTCAATTAACTGAGTAACCTAAATGATCAGGGTGCTGCTATGACCTGAGTAGCTTATAAGGTCAGCAAAGTCTGTAAGGACTATGTAGCCTATAATACCTGCAGAAAAACTTTGGATTGAGCAGTTTATATCTTCTACACAGACTCTGTGTCCTGTGTAAATTTTGGCATGAATAGCCCAAATGACATTAGTAGCATATATGACCTCAGGACACAATATGACCTGCATATATTCTAAGACTCTAAATCCTCCATGAGTGATGCAGCCTCTATATCCTGCGAATTTTCTATGGTCTGTGTATCATCTGTTGTCCTAGTATCCTCTAAAATGTGTGATTGTTATTATCTGCATAACCATTGTCACCTGAAGTGCTTAATTTACTTAATCTCTATCATCATATTAGCCTAACAACCATAGTTGCCTCTCTGTCCTACATATCCTCTATTGCTTCAGAAGCTTATAAAAAATGGGAAGCCTCTACTGGATGAATATTTCCTTTGGCCTGTGTAAATATCATGGTATAGCAGTCTCTATGACTTGAGTAGCCTCTAAAGTTTGCAAAAACTCTATGGCCTACATAACCTCTGTGGTCTTGACAGCCTCAATTAACTAAAGAGCACTTTTTGACCATTTTATCCTCTTGGACTTATGTGATCCAAATGGTCTGAGTAATGTAAATGGTGTTAGCAACCCATATAACCAAAGAGGTTTCTATGACCTGTGAAACCTCTACGACTGATACAGCCCTTATCCTGAGTTGCCAAAATCATATGAAAAGTTCTATAAACTGAGGTTATATACTACCTGCAGGGTGTCTATGATCTATGTAGTGTCTATGACCTTTGTATCACCTATGACCTGCGAGAATTCTCCTTTATTTGGAGAATAGCCTCTATGGACTGCATTGCTTTCATTGCCTGAGTAATCCGTTTGACCTGCATGTAGTCTATGATCTATATATGCTCTTTGTTCTGAATAACCTCATGGCCTGAGGCAATTTTATGACCTGAATCTCCTATTAGCAGCATAAACTCTATGCCATATGTTGCCTTGTATCTCAAGTAGATTAATGACTTCAGTAGCATATATGGTCTGAGAAGTGTCTTTGGCCTGCATATCCTCTTTTTGCTGAGTGACTCTTGACCTGAGTAGCATCTTTGGTGTAGTTTCTTTTACTACTCTAGATCTGAATAGCCAACATGATCTGTATAGCCTCTATGAACTGAGTAACTCTGATGACCTGCATAGTGTCTGTGGCCTGCAAAATATCTGTTTCCTCTGTACTCTATGATCTGAGTGGCCTCTTTGAACTGAGTAACCCATATGACCAGCAAAACCTGTGATCTCTCCAAACTCCATGAAATCTGGTTTCACTCTGAGACCTGTATAGAAGATATGACCTAACTAACAGCTCTGACCTGCATTGACTCTAATACTTATATATCTCCTATGGCTTGAGCATCTTCTAAGATCTGAGTAACCCTTCAAATTGCATAGACTATGTTGTCTGACTAGTCCTTATTTTCTGTGTACCATTTGTGCCTTGAGTATCCTCTACATACTGAATAGTCTCTGTGACCATGATAGCCTGTATGAGCTATGCAAAGTTATGGCCATTTATGACCTGCTTAAGCTTTGTGACCTGCATAGACTTCAAGAACTGAGTAGACTTTATGACCTTTATAGTCCTTATGACCTTACAAAGTTTTATTGCCTGTAAATCCTGCTTAGCCTGTAAATCTATACACATGTCATTCCATGAAACTTGTATTATCTGAGCGGCCTCTATAACATGTATAGGTAATATAACCTGCATAGCCTCTTTGATCCCAGGAACTTCTATGACTTCTTCACCCTCTGCGATTGAGTAGGTTGTATCACCTGAGTAGCCTCTAGGACATGTGTTGTCTCTGTACAAAACATTACCTCTGTCATCCATATGCTCTCTATGGCCTGAGTAGTTCAAATGAACTTAGTTGCCCCTTTGATCTGCATAATCTCCATGACCTAATTAATGTTTGGCTCCTATGTTGTTTATATGATTTGAGTGAATTCATTGAAATTCTTAGACTCTATATTTTGTTAACACTTTATGAACTGAGTAATCTCTATGAACTCAGTAACCTCAATAACCTGTGTAGTATTTATGAACTGTTTTAGGATTTATGAATATCTCTATGATCTTCAAAACATCTATAGACAGTAGCCTTTATGACCATTTCTACCTCTATGATCTGAGCAATCTAAATGATTTCAGTATCTTATTTTACCTCAATAGCCACTCTGAACTTACTAACATCTATGATCAAGTAGACTCTATGACCTGCATAGTCTCTGTGGCCTCAGTATGCTCTATGGACAGTTTGTTCTTCATAATCTGCGTAACTTTTATGACCCTACTACCTAAATGACTTGAGTAACACCTAAGGTCTTAGTAGACCCTATGATCTTTGAGGAATTTATTACATAAGCAGCCACCATCACTTGAGGAAGTTATTTGACTTTTATAGATTATACTTCATAAACATATTACCATCTATGATCTCTGTAGCTTCCATAACCCTAGTAGACTCTAAGACCTCCACAGCCTGTAAGGCTGTTATACTAGTACAACACACATAGCCTCTAAGATTTGTGTTGCTTCTATGAACTTAATATCTTCCATATACTGAAGTCTCTTTAACATGCCTAGTATCTATTGCCTTAGTAGACTTTGTTTCCTGTGAACACTCAATGACCTTACTTTCCTCTTTGAACTGTTTACCCTTTATGACAAACATGACTTCTAAGATTTGCTTAGAATTTATGTCCTGTGCATTCTCATATTTGCATGTATTCTCATATATCCTATGGTCTACATAGCTTCAATGGAATGAGTCACTTCTATGACATAAACAGCAGCTATCACTTATGTTTCTTCCATGTTAGTGTAGCAATGAACACATGTATAGACTACATACCCTGCACCTTTTCAACAATCTTCACAGAATTTATGATGAGCATTCTTTTTTTATTTCATTAGGCACTATGATCTTTGTAGGTTCTCATACTTTGTACTGTATACGAACTTTGCAGTGCATCCCCAATGACATCAAGATCATGTATATCCTATTTATTGTTATGGCCTTTGTAGCCTCTATGACCTGCATATCTATAATTAACTTTGATGCACCACTATCCTTTGCATCTTATGTGACCTGAGTTCCTCTACAATCAGCATAACCTCAATTATATAGGTACCTTTTCTGCACTAAATTGCCTGAATGACCTGAAGAGCCCTATGGCATTAGTAGCCTTAAAACAAGAGTATAACCTATGATATGCTTAGCTTTTCTGTCGTAAATAGTCGTTATGGTCTGAGAGGTCAAAATGAACCTAGTAGGCCCTAAGCCCTGCATAGCCCCAATGTCCTGCATAGTCTACATGACTATGTATACTCTAAGATTTTTCTAAATTCTGTGTTATAAATAGCCTGTTACCTGGAAAGTTTATATAAATAATATACACTTATTAACTGAGTATCCTCTCCATTTCCATACCCCATATAACCTGAGAATCCTGAATGATCCTGAATATATTGTGTTTCCTAAATGATCTGAGTACTGTCTAAGATATTTGTAGCCTAAATGATTATAATGTCATTTATGACTGTATATTCACTATGATTTTGGTAGCCTCTATAAATTTGGTAGCTTCTAATGCCTAAGAATCCTCTATGAAATTTGCAGCTCTGTAATCTGATTACTCTATGGCATGAGTAGTTTATATGATCTTTATAATCCCTATCATCTGAATAGATTCTATAATCTGATTATCTTCTAAGTTAGCCTCTATGAACCAAGTAGCCTCTAAAAGTTTCAAAAATTCTATGACCTTCATATCATCAATTTTTGATCTACAGATCTTGTATTTGCAACCTGTAGAGCTTCTATGACCTCCATAGCCCCTCTGGACTAAGAAATTTCTATTGCCTGCATACTCTCCAGCAGTTGAGTACCCTCTATGAACTGAATATTTTCTATTACCTTACTAGAAATCCTGGTCAAATAGTCTTTATAAATAAACAGCTTCTGTAATCCGCTTGGCATCTATGATATGAGTGGTATCTATGACAAAAGTAGCCTAGATTAAATTAATCACCCAATGAAGATTTTATCCTGTGTGAACTGAGTAGTTTCTATGTTCTAGTAGCTTCTATGAAATGTATACAACCTATGACTAACATAGATTTTAAGAACTGTGTAGCCTGTATGACTTATGTAACCTGTCTGATCTGCATAAGCATTTATGGGTTTGTTAGTCTAAAACATCTTATTAACCTCTTTGACTTGCACAGTCTACATAACTTGAGTAACCTCTATGTCTTAGGTGCCTGTATGACCTGAAGCTTCTATGAATTGAGTAGCATGTATGGAGTGAATTGTCTATGTTTCTGATTAATCCTCTATGACCAGAATGATTTCTATGTTACTTAGTAGCCTCTATCTAGAGCATAAGCTCTCTGACCTGTGTAACCCATATGTCCTCAGTATCTTCTAGGAATTAAGTAGCATATATACAAGTGTGTAAAATGTATAAAAGCCTCTGTGATCAGCAAAATCTTTATGTTCTTCATAGTTCTTATGGCCTATGTAAACTCTGTCACCTTAATAACATGAAGTTGGTGTATCTTAAATGACTTGAGTAGCCTGCATATTTTCATTGATCTGCATAGACCCTGTTACCTTCACAGTCTGTAGGACCTGAGTAACTACTTGGGCCTTTTCAATGCATTATCCATTTTCTATTTAAGAACATTTTAGCCTAAATAACCTACGTATACCCTATGACTTTAGTATCCATTCTAACTTTTAAATATCTGTGACCTCAGTAGTCAGTATGACCTCTGTAGTCTCTATGAGCTACAGGCTATTAAGTCCTCCCTAGCTTCTATAACATAGGTAACGTTATGGCATGAAAATCCTTAATGACTGCTGTACCATTAGGTCCTGTATACTCTGCAGACTAAATAAATTTGGTAATTTCTATGGTAAGTAGATTATATGGCCTTAGTAACTTACACAACTCTATGATTGAGTACTTCTATGACCTGAAAATCTTCATGGCTTAGTTTTTTAAATGTTCTTAGAAGCCCTTATGGCCTGTTTATCTTCTTTGGCATGAGAAATCTAAATTACATTAGTACCCCCTATGACTTATGTAGCCTCTATAAATAGAATATCCTCTGTGAAATATGGAGACACTATGATATGTGTTGCTTCCATGACTTGGGTAGTCTTTATAATTCATTAAGCAATTATGAGCTAGTAATTTTTAAGACCAAATAAGGCTCTGCCTTTGGTAACCTCTAAGACCCACTTAAATTTTTTGCCCTGATTAGCTCTATAACCAACATAGCATCTATGTACTGAGAAATTTTATCAGTAGCAAAGCCTCTGTATCCTACAATGCTTGGATGACCTGCATAGATTCCGTGGACTGTGTAAACTCATTGGTCTGTTTATCTTCTATGAACTGAGTAACTTCTATGAATAGTGAAACCACCATGACCTGCCTCTGGTCTGGGTAGCCTCAATGACCTCAGAGATTCTATGGTCCATGTAACATATCTGAACTATGTACCCTCTAAATGACTTAATAGCCTGTTATCTCAGTAGCCAGTTAGATCTTTGTAATCTCTATGAACTTCAAGGTCCCTATGACTTGCAAACCCTCTGTGATTTTTGTAGAGTCTTTGACATTTGTAACTTCTATGACTTGTACACATTTTATGGCCTGAGAAACAAAAATGACCTTAGAAACCCTGTGTGACCTGCATGGTCATACTGACTCCTGATGTCAAAAATGTCTCAAAGATTTAGTGGATTCTGAGATCATAGCATATACACAGGTTTAGTCATCTGTATGACTTGAGTAGACTGTATGAGCTGCATAGACTCAATCACCTGAGTAGTTCCTATAAGCAGCCTTCTATCTTTGTACTTACTACCTTCCATTGCTTGTGTACTTCTTTGATCAGAGTCATCTCTATGAATTGAGCAAAACCTTTAACCACAAGATTTTCATATCCTAAGATGCTTCTCTGATCTTTGTAACCTCTATGACCTGCAAAGCCTCAAAGCCTTCAATAGATTTTATGATCTGTATGGTATGTTGAATTGTATGCTTAATGACTTACATCACTTCTATACCTGAGTAGCCTATATGGTTTAATTAGCATCTTATATCCTTTGTAGATAGGGAGAACTGCAAGACTTTATTTCATTAGTAGAACTTATTACATTAGTTGATTTCCAAATTTCAAGCATCATTATATGCTGAGTTGTCCCAAAGAACTTAGAAACTCTGCACATGTAGACTTTATGATCTTCATAATATTTATGACTGAGTATGTAAACATCTGAGTTGCCCCTCTGAAATAAGTAGCCTAAGTGTCCTTAGCAGTCACTAATATCAGAATAAAATAAAATCTGAGCCACAGTCATTGAAGTTGAAAGAAAGAACTGATACTACGAATCAACAAAACACAAACCTGCATTTTTGAAAAAAAATAAACTCTTATCCAAGCTAATAAAGATAAAGAGATAACCAAAGTTCTAACATTTAAATAATAAAAAAAAAACTATCACCATGGTCACCACAGAAATACAGATGATAATCAGAAGCTATTGTGAAAATATATACTGTAAGACATTCACAATTTTCTGGAGACAGATCATCTACCCAAATTGAACCAGGAAGACATAGAAAATTCAACATATTAATTTCAAGAAAAGAAATTGAAGACATTATTAAAAGACTATCAAAAAAGAAAAGCTGAGGACCACACTAAATCTCCACTGAGTTTCACTAATTAAAGAATAACTAACACTAATCCTTCTTAAATTTTTCCATGAAATATAAAGGAAGAAACTCTTCCCAAATCATTCTATGAAGCAAGTTTCACCCTGATACCAAAACCAGACAAGTACACATAAAAGATAGAAAACTTCAGACCACAATTCCTGATGAACATAGGGAAAAATTCTTAATAAAATACTGACACTATTTGCATAAATAATAAATTAAAAAGAAAATGCACCATGATCAAGTGAGTTCATTCCAGGGATACAAAGTTATTTCAACCTATGAAAATCAATAAATACAATTCATCACATGAATAAAATTTTAAAAATAAATCTTCTGCATCTCTCAACAGATGCAGGAAAAGCATTTGACAGAATCCATTCATGTTCAAAACACTAGAAAAAAAAAGAGATAGTAGGACTGTACATGAATATTGTAAAAGTTATATATCCTAAACTCAAAGCCAATATTTCTTTAAAGGTAGAAATTTTCACAGCAGTCCCTCTCAAAACAGGAACAGGAATATCGTCTTTCACCATTTCTGTTCCACAGATTTCCAAAAAGTCTAGCCACAGCAAGAAGACAGAAGATATAAATTCATGGATCACAGTTAAGAAAAGAAGGCCTGAGATTGTTCCTATTTGCCAAAAACATGATTCTATATTTAGAACACCAAAAAAACAGAAAGATTCTAGACCTCATAGGTCAACTCAGCAAAGTAGCAGGATATAAAATAAATATCCATTAATCAACGAGATTCTACACATCACTGATGAGTAATCTGAGCAGAAATTTAAAAACCTTTCCCATTAACTATAACCATCAAAAAAGTGTTGGGAATCAATCTAAAAAAAAAGGTGAAAGACCTCTACAATGAAAGCTAAAGAACACTAAGGAAATTGAAGTTTGTAAGATACCCCATGTTTTTTGCCTAGGCAGAAATAATATTATCATATTTGCCATAGTACCAAAAGATTTAAAACAATTCATATGAAAGCTCCAATGATATTTTCCATGTAAGTGGAAAAAACTCACATAAAATTTATGTAGAAAAATAAGAAAACAGAGTAACCAAAGAAATATTTGAGAAAAGTGAAGCAGGATGCATCACAATACCAAACCTTAAATTGTACTACAGACCTATAGTAACAAAAAAGCCTGGTATTGGTACCAAAAACAGACATGAGTGGTTCTTAATAGAAGACACAGAGACAAATTTATATGAACATATTTACCTCATAAAAGACAAAGATATCATAAACATATGTTGGAGAAAAATAGCCTCTTTGATAAATCGTGCTGAAAGAATTTGAAATCCTTATATAATAAAATAAAATGTGATCCCTATATCTCACCCTGAAAAAAACCCAACTCAAAATGGATCAAGGATGTAGGCATTAGAATAGAGACCCTTGTTCTACTAGAATAAAAAGCAGGCCCAAATCTTGATCATATTGCTTAGGAACTGAATTACTCAACAAAATGCTTAAAATTTGAGAACTAACATCAGATATCAATAATTGTGATGCTATCAAAATAACTAGCTTCTTTTCAACAACAAAAAAAAGTACAGATAACCTACAGAGTAAGTGAAAACCATTACCTTCTTCACATTAGATAGAGCATTAACCTCAGAATATAAAATGAACTGAAAAATCTTAACAACAAAACAACTAATAACCCAATAAATAAATGGCAAAGGAACTGAAAATGCACTTTACAAAAATATGAATGTAAAAAATATAATAAAATCTCTTCAAAGTGTCTAGCAGTTAGAGAATTGAAAATTAATAATACACTGAGATTCCAAGTCACTTCAGTCAGAATGGCAACTATAAAGGATACACATAACAGTAAATATTGTCAAAGATGTTGGGAAAAGGTACACCAATTCATTGCCGCTGAGATTGCAAATCTGTGGCAGCACCCTTTAGTATGGTTATTCCTCAGGAAACAGAATGGAACCTATGTTTGTCCAAGATATTCTACTCCTAATCATATACCCAAAGGACTTAAGGACTTAAATCAGCACACAATAGTGACCTGGCCACATCAAGGTTTACAAAGCTATGGAACCAGCATAGGTGGCTTTCAGCAGATAAATGAATAAAGAAAATGTGATATATATATATATATATATATATATATATATATATATGAACTGTGTGTATATATATATATATATATATACACACGCACACACACACAATGACAATTACTCACTCATAAATGAGAATAAAATTAGGGAGAGAGGGAGGAGCGAAATTTCCACAGATTAGACAGGAGGTAGTGAAGGGCTGGGAAAAGGGATGGAACTGGGGAACACAGTAGAATAAATCAGAAATAATTTAATTCTGTTCATATATGAATACATGGTCAGTCTAACTCCATATCATATACAACTACAAAAAATGGGAGGTTATAAACTACATATGTATGATATGTCAAAATACATTCTACTGTCATGTATAACTGATACTGTCATGTATAACTGAAATAAATAAATACAAAAAATTAAACAGAATCTACATTAAGTAGCCTCAATGGCCTGCTTAGCATCTATTTTCTTGATAGTCTGTATGACATTCATAGCCTCTATGAGTGTCAAAGACCTGCATAGTCTTATGGTCTATGATGTTAATTCCCTGTAAACTGTGTAGCTTCCATGACATGAGTATAAATTATGATCCCAGTATTCTTCATGGCTTTTATTCCCTGTATGACCTGAGTAGCCTCTATGACTTTTGTAGTATTCATATCCTGAACCCTCTACTATCTGCATACCTTCTATGATCTGTATAGCCTCTACAAAATGTGCACCCTCTACAACCTGTTACTCCTATGAGCTGTTAGAGTCAGTGGTCTTAGTAGCCTATATAACCTGTGGAACACAAGCATAAAAGTAGCCTCTATTTCTCATGTATCATCTGTGTTCTGAAAAGCATTGATGAACTGAGCATTCTTTATGACCTGCATAACTTTTATGACCTCCATATCCTCTATAGTCTGAGAAAATTCTGTTATATGCAGAATTTATTAAATGAATAGTCTCTTTAACTTTCATATCTTCAATTTCTTTAAAACTTCCATAATCTGAGTATTCCCTGTGATTTGCAGAGCTTATTTTCCCTGCATGATTTTTCTGTCCTGAATTGTCTCTATGACCTGATTAGTCTAAAGGATTTTTGTAAGATATATCTGCTTAGTCTCTAAGGTTCAAGAAGACTATACAAACTCTACAGCCTTCATGACCTTAGCAGCCCCTGTCATCTATGTAATAACTATATTTGAGTCTTCTCTATTGCCTATATACACTCAGCGAACTGCATGACCTCTATTTTCTGTGTGTCTCTCTGACATTAATAGAATCAATTACCTTTGTATTTTCAGTGACTTGCACAGCTTCTATGATTGAGTATCCTCTATGACCTGCTTTATCACTATGACTCTCATAGATTTTTAAGGGCTGAGTAGCTTTACTCTCCTATATTGACATCAGGGCCAGTGAAGCCTCCATGACCTATGAAAATTTTTTCAACTATGTAAACTCCATGGCCTGCATATCTGGTATGGGCAACATAGCCTCAGTGACATGTGCCTCTCCATGAACTGCATAGCAATATTGACTGAGTAGTCTTAATTCCCTGAGTGCTTCCTATTAATTCTATACACACTATTTACTGAATAATATTTAGGAGAAATTTTTCTCTATTAACTATGTAGCCTCTATGATGTTTATTTTCTTCAAATCTCCAGTGACCCCTCTCTTCTGCCACACCTTAGTTTCATACAGTTAACAAAGAGTGATTTCATCAAGGCAATACTCCACTCCTCAGTTTACAACAGTCATATTCTTATCATTTTATCTCAGATCATTGTTATATCCTCACACATGTGAGATTTTGGGCACCTCATAACTAAACTGTAAATTTTTATTCTTGACCCCCAGCAAGCTTATACCCTTCTCACAATGCAAAGTATTTCCAGTCCATTTCCTGGAGTCTGCATATTCTTACAAGCTCCAGCATTCCAAGTTCAAAGTTTACTGAGCCTCAAGATGTACCCTCAGCATGACTTGCAGTAAAAACCAAAAGCCATTTACATATATCCAGTATATAATGACACAGAGAAAACATTTACATTTAACAAGGGAGATACAGCAATATATAAGAAAACATGAGACCAAAACAAACTAAGGAAAGGACAGGACCAAAACAAGATTAAAAGCTGGGCACAGTGGTGAGTGCCTTTAATCCCAGATGCTTGGGGGACTAAGGCAGGAGGATTGTGAGTTCAGAAGCAACCTCAGGAATGGAGAGGCACTAAGCATCTCAGAGAGACCCTGTCTCTAAAGAAAATGCAAAATAGTGCTGGAAATGTTGCTTAGTGGTTGAGTGCCCCTGAGTTCAAACCCTGGTTCCCACCCCAAAAAAGACTAAAATAAATCTTGAGAAACAAGACCATAATTCCACACGCAGAATCTGGGACACATGACATTGTGGTGTTCTCTCCAAAAAACTGTGCAGATTCTACAGGATAGCCTTCCTTTTTGCAACATATAAGACCTCTCTCTTGCCATGGTTCTTTTTCAATTTTTGTAGCTTTCCTAAATAGATGTTTCATATTATGAGAATTTTTTAATCTTGGGAGTTCTCACCTAAATTTCTGTTTTCTTTTCATATGTACACACATCACCCTCCCAGAAGAAATCAGCACAGTGTTTCACCCTGCATCATATGCCTCGTGTCCCAGGTTTCCCACTGAGATCTCAATGGAAGCCTCCATGATCCTCTAACTCCATCAAATTACATTCATGCAGAATCAGAACAACAATATTGATGTCAAGTTCTGCAGCATCTCAGGCAGTAGCAAATCATCCTGGGACTGCAGCTGTACAAAGTTATGAATGTTGTGAATGGCTGAGCATGGTGAAAAAATATCCATAGTCTCCTCATAAGCATGATCTTATGGTCTCCATGGTGTCCTCTCAAAGGAATTTTTACATTAGTACTCTTGGGTCTGAGTTAAGTGTGATCTTGCCAATTCCTGAAATACCCTCATGCCATCTTTTTGATATGGACTAAGTATTCTCTATGGCATGCACATTGTGACCTTTTTCACCTTTATGGCTAAAATAGCCTAAATGACTAGTGTTTCCTTTATGGTTTGAATAAACTAGATGACTTTTGAACCCCTATGATCTCTGTGCCTTCTATGACCATCAGAGTATCCATTCACTGCAAAGTCTCTTTGATGTGTGTAGCCACTCTGGTCAGAATAGCTTAATTACCTTAGTAGCTTAAATGATTTGCATATACTCTCGAATATGAGTAGCCTCTATGACCTAGGTAGCATTTAAATTCTGAGTACACTCTGTAATATTTAGCCTTGATGACTTGCACAGCTTTTATACATATGAAGTCTCCATGTCCTGAGTAGCCCCTATGACATATGTAGCGTCTATGTCTGCAGAGGCCTGTAATAACTCCATACACTTCATGACCTAAATATTACCTTGAAACTCAGTATCATCTATGAAAACATAATCTCTGTGACTTAACATAGTCTCCATAACCAGGGTAGACTTTCTGAATGGCATAATAAATATATATATATAACCTGTGCAGATTCTATGAGCTATATAGTCCTTAGTGCCTGAATTGCTTCAGTAACCTGCTTATCTTCTAGGTCTGAGTGGTATCTAGAGCTGAGATAGCATCTTAAACTTCTATGATCTGTTCAGTTCTTATCCCTTTATAAGGGTCATAGCATGGGTAATAGTCTATGACTTATAAGCCCTAAGACCTGAGTATCATCTGTGCCCCACATAGCCTCTATGACATGAGTATCCTGTATATTTTTTGAGCATGTAAGTCTTGTGTAGCATCTATGACCAGATCAGAATCTTTGACTTGCATAGTCTCTATGTCTTTTGTATCTTGCTCAGTCTTAGTAGTTCTTAGTAGCTTCTAGGACTTGTGAGTAGAACACCTTACCTGTGAATTCTCCAGGACTTGAGTAGCACCTTGGAGCTCAATAGCCTCTGAGATCAGAATTCCTCTAAGTCCTGCATTGCCTTCATGAGCAGCAGAACCTCTATGACAATGCCAATCATTATAATCTATACAGCCTCTAATATCTAAGTAGACTTTAAGATACAAGTTTCTAAGATAGACTTAGTATTCTGTATGACCAGTATAAAGTTTATGTAATGAAGAACATATAGGTTATGATTAACTTCAATATTATATGTATAAATGTGCCCTGCAAAATTTCAGTAACATGCAAACCTCTATGGCCTCAGTGGCCATAGTATGTATGACCAGATTAGAATCTTTGTCCCAGGCAGCATCTATTACCTGTATAACTTGTATGACTGGAGTTGTCTAAAAGACCTAAGTTGCCTATATTGTTCAGTATCCATTGGGATCTTTGTATCCCCTAAGGACTGAGTTGACTATGAACTAGATATCTTCTATTACCTATACGAAATTATAATTCATTAGTGTGTTTGACATGCACAGCAACTAGTCCTGTGTATATTCTATGGCCTGAGTATATATAAACACCTGAAAACTTTATTCCTCTATAGCCTGTATGACCTCAGCATAGCCTCCATGACATGAATATCCTCTAATTCCTATGCAGATACTAAGATCTGTGTGGCATTTATGGCTTGAATAGCCTAAGTGACCTGAGTAACATTGATTATCTAGCAGATACTATGACCCGAATAGTCTCTATGACCTGAATGTGCTATATGACCTGAATAACCCTAATTATTTGAGTAGTCTCAATAGCCTGACAAGTTTACATGACTTGTTTATTGTGTATGACCTGTAAAATGACTATGGCATGTGTATGTATCCTCTATGTGTAGAAAAACTCCAAAGTCTTGAGGACTTGAATAAACTCTGTGACCATTGTAGTAGCAAAAGCCAGAGTTGTATTGATGATCTATGTAGCCTCTTTGACACACATAACTTCTAAGGACTGATTACCACATCATTCTTGAACAGTCTTGATGACATGTGTACATTTTCTGGAATGAGGAGACTAAATGATCTCACTGTACCCTAATGAATTTCATAGCTTCTATGACAGTTTTGTTCTAAGACTCAGGCAGTCTTTAAACTGTGACAAAACTAAATGATTCACATAGCTTATTGGGATTTATTAGTCAAAATAAACTTAGTGCACACATGTAAGACTGGATTTGAATCTATCACCAACCAAGCCCCTATGGCCAGCATAAATTATGTTGCAGGCACAACCTGTATTACATGTATATCCTGAGTATAATAAATGATCTGTGTAACCTCTATGGTTTCTGTAACTGCTGTGATTGTAGATGCTCCATGATTAAAATTTTCTCTTTGAACTATGTATTCTCTATAAGCTGTGCAGGCTTTATCACTTGAGCTTCTTTTCTGACAAGCTTAGCCTCTATGAACTACATATCCTTTATTGCCTGAGTAGCCCATATAATTTTCATAGGTTTTATAATGTTGCCTCTATGACCTGGGTAATCTGTATGTCCATAGTATCTTCTAAGGCCAGCACAGCCTCTACATCTTGATTATGCTCTATGACCTTTTAAACCTCTAGGATTTGCATAGCCAATATTGCCTATAAGTCTCTGGTCTCAGTACAACTAAGTGTGTGTAGCATCTTTCACATGTGTAGGCTCTATTACATGTTAACACTCCATATTCCATAGCCTTTAAACCTGCATAACTTCTATATTTTTGTAGAATGTATGGTTGGAGTAACCTGGTGGCTCATGAAGAAAGGAGGGAGTCATTCACTCAGTATGTTGGACGGAGGAAAGGATGGACCTGACAAGAAAGGAGAGTAGTTCTGTGCTCACTCCACCTGCCAGGCCCCACCTGCTTGGCTGTTGCATTACGACTCCTCTGCACCCAGAAACTTAACTGGTGGAATTATTCCAGGGGCACGTCAAGCCACCTCAAGATGCAGAAATGTCTTGCCAATCTGCATGCACATAATGTTCGCCTTCTTGACCAGACAAATGCCCCTCGGAACCAAGGGTCTGTGCAATATTGCCAGGAGTCATCTAAGCAGCCCCAGGAGGGAGCTGCCTACAAGCCCAGGAAAGAAATAAAAGCCTGGTGATGGCATGATAAGCACAGTTTCTCAGGGCATAACAGCAGCTTTGAACATAGACACTGCTGAAAGTGCAATGGTGCAGAGCTTCCAAACTGAATTTTCAAAAGGGGAGAGTAAGGATATTTGGGGGGCAAGAAAAGCTGGAGAGGGTCTTCCTGGAAAACAACTTCAGAGAAGGGACACTATGAAACTCATCATTGTTCATGTTCAACCAAAAAAAATTTCTCGACATCTATACAGCCTCATCATACACTACTAATACATGAAGTAGTTATTGTCTGTTCATTCTGAATGCAACCATGAACACCGACCCTAATGCTATTGCAAGTACATCAATGCCCTTGGAAAGTCCTGTCTCTTCTTGTTGCTCCCAAGGGACAGCCGAGTATATGTATACTGATTCCTATATTTTTCTGGCACAAGAACAATGAGCAAAGGCTTCCCTAACATTACAGCACCTACCCCATGACCTACAATTTAAACCAGCTGATCCTGGAATATGCAACACTACTCCCTGGCTCTCCGAATGAAGACTTCAGCACAATCTCAGAAAAGTTATCCCCCAAAGGTCTATGAATATTCAAGTGTTGAGGACCCTACATCAGCAAAACCTGAACATCAAACCAGAAGTGGTTTCATAATAACCAATATTTTAGTAGAAATACTAAATACTAATACTGAGAAGTAAAGCATACCTGCAGCATTTGCAAAGTGTCAAATCTGCTTTCTTTCTTGACATGTTTCTGTCCCCCGCCCACATGCCATATGCCTAATATCTCTGGTTTCCTCCTTCTGGTGTGAGATCTTGGAAAGAGGTGTTTTGTGTCATTGCTTACCCTCCAAAGCACAATGCATTCATTCCCGGATCCCCGGTAAATGTGAGAGCAACTCACACCCTGAGTTGTTGTTATGCTCCACCCAATTCTGGGCTGCATCTCTTGAGGAGGTGCATCAAAATTAACAAGAGTGCATAAAAGGGCTCCATTCCTCTTGTCGCTGGAGCTCCAATGATATTGGGAGAGTAGGTTGTAAATCCCCCATGATACTCCTGAATGCTAGCAATAGACGCTCACACCAATTCAGTCCCAAATCCTACCATTATTCATCAAGAAGTCACAAGCAAGCCACTGCAAAGCCAAACTGCCAGAGAAAGTCCAGGGACAAGAGTGGCTGTCCTTTGTGTTCACCTCTTGGTTTTCCAGTTTTCATTGAGGTTCAGGTGGAAAGTGCTCAGGTGTGGAAGTCCCCTTCATTGGCAGAGGGTTTGGGAGTGTGTTCAAGAAGCCTGGAGTGAGCCAGGTATAAGTGCGGTTGCCATTTTGAGCTGGGTTTTCTGGAGGGGCCACTGAACCATTAAAGATAGCATGGAAATCCAATAATTCTATCTGGGTCCCCCAGTGGCCCCTTTCTAAAGAAAAAATAGAGGCAGCCCAGGAAATAGTTAATCAACAATTGAAGGAAAATCATATCATTCCTTCCACTTCCCCTTGGAATACACCCATTTTTGTCATAAATAAGAAATCTGGGAAATGGCGACTTTTGCAAGATCTGAGAGCCATAAATTCCAGTATGCAGATTATGGGCCCGGTGTAACTGGGTCTCCCCTCATTAGCTGCTGTTCCAAAACATTATCATATCATCTCTATAGATATGAAAGATTGTTTCTTTTTCATTCCTGTTCATCTTGATGATAGCCCTCAATTTGCCTTTTCCGTTCCTTCTTTAAATAATGAAGGGCCTAATACTAGATACCAATAGGTGGTCCTTCACCAGGAAATGGCAAATAGTCCCACTATGTGTCAAATATATGTTGACCAGGCTATATCACAGATTAGACAAAATTATAAAGAACTTTAGTGTCTCCATTGTATGGATGATATTCTTTTGGCTCACAGAAAACAGGAGACTTTATTTAGGGTATTTAATGATATTATTAAAACCCTAGGAAATGGGGATTACATGTGGCCCCAGAAAAGGTGCAAACCCACAGCCCTATTACCTTTCTAGGACATCAAATATTAGATACCTGTGTTAGGCCACAAAAAATTCAATTAGCCACAGGAAAACTTAAGACTCTAAATGATTTCCAAAAATTATTAGGTGATATAAATTGGATAAGGCCAAATTTGGGAATCACCACTGGTCAACTTAAGCCTCTGCTTGATATTCTCCAAGGAGATTCAGATCCTACATCCCCCACAAATTTTACTCCTGAAGGTAGAAAAGCCTTGAGGTTACTAGAACAAGCTTTAGAAAATGCTCATAGTGATAGAGTTGATCTATCCTTGCCTTTTAGCCTCATAGTGTTAGATTCTATATATACTCCTACAGGTCTATTGTGGCAAACTGGACTCCTGATATGAATCTATTTGCCAGTGTCCCCCAAAAATGTTGTTTCCCTGTGTCCTGTGATGGTGGCAAATCTAGTTACATTAGGACTTAAGACAGCCCTTCGAGTTTTTGGAGTTCATCCTCACACAGTTATTATCCCATACACAGCAAAACAGATTGAAATACTAGTTAACAGTAATGAAGATTGGGCAATTGTCTATTGTTCCACCATGGCCATATTTGATAATCACTTGCCAAGTTCACCTATTATCAGCTTCTTCAAAAGACATCCTGTTATTTTCCCTCAGGTTGTTAAGGCTCAACCTATCGCAGAAGCAAATACAATCTTTACAGATGGCTCCTCCTCCGGTACAGCTACAGTAATTTCTGATAAAGTACAGACTATTATTACTTCTCATAAGTCTGTGCAAAAACCTGAACTAGAAGCAATTATAACTGCCTTACAAACATTTCCTGAGAAACCTTTAAATATTTATACTGACAGTCTGTATATTGCACAGCTTGTGCCATGGCTTGAGACAGCTGGACCCATTAGTCCTCAATCTACCTTACAACAATGCTTTTATCAAGTACAAACTCTTCTGTGGGCTCTCAAAGAACCTTTATATATAGGCCATATCAGAGCACATTCAGGCTTGCCTGGGCCTTTAGCTCAAGGAAATTCTACTGCAGACTCAACTACTTGAGATCCTCATGTGTTTAATATTGTACAAGAAGCAATTAATTTCCATAAAGATTTTCATGTCAATGCTACTATTCTCAAAATAATATATAACATTACAAAAGAACAAGTCAGGAATATAGTAAAACAGTGTCCTGCCTGTGTGCCTCATTTATCTGTTCCTCATTTTGGAGTCAATCCTAGAGGACTCCTTCCAAATCATCTATGGCAGATGGATGTCACCCATATCCCTGAATTTGATACTTTAAGATTTGTACATGTAAATGTAGATACCTACTCAGGTATATATTTGCTACTGCCCATACAGGGGAAAAGACAAAAGATGTAATCAGTCACTGCCTTCAAGCCTTTGCTACTATGGGAAGACCAAAATCATTTAAAACAGATAATAGGCCTGTGTATACTTCTTCTTCATTTCAACAGTTTTGCTCAAAGTTTAATATCTATCACTCTACCGGTTTGCCCTACAATCCACAAGGACAAGCTATCAGTGGAAAGGGCTAATCAAACATTGAAAGTCTGCTAAATTAAACAAAAAGGGGGAATAGGGGCATTAGCCCCTCCCAAGAATAGACTTAACCTTGCTTTATTCACCCTCAATTTTTTAAACTTTGGATGTTGTGGGCTGTACTGTGGCTGATAGACATTTTAGTGCAAAGTCTGGTGGCCATCCACAAGCAATGTGGAAAGGCATCTTGACTGGGTTCCGGAAAGGACCTGACCCAGTAATAATTTGGGGGAGAACATCTGTGTTTTTCCTCAGGACCAACAACAACGTATCTGGGTCCCGGAGCGCTTGGTAAGAACTATCCATAAGAAAGAAAATGGCACCGAAACACAAAATGATGGTGATGGTGGTAAGCCTGCTGTTGTTAGCTTCTTCCTAAAACTTTTGGGGATATATCACTCATGGCACACAAGTTTTCCCTCAATTATTTCCTAGTACAGAACTTATAGGTATCCCTTACCTACCAACTGGTTCCACTGTATAGCCACTTATTACTAGTCTAAACTTCAAGTTAAGAGGTAGTCTTTGCTTCCTCTGGTTAGCCACCTCAGAAACTGCCATGATACAGGGAGGCAATCTCTCTCTCATTCAATAAAGGTGCAGTCAAAAGCAAGCCTATATATAGGGAAGTAATACACCTGTTTATAGTTATACAGGGTGTGAGGCCAATTATTCTTCCTTTTATCAGGCTTTCCCCCCTACTCCCATATGTGTCACGTCTCTGATTGTGTTCATTCTAACAGTTCTAAGTTTAATATTAACATTACTAATAACAATAATAATGATACTGAGGTCCTTAACTGTGTTATGTGTTAAGAGTGTTATGTGTTATGTGTTAAGAGTGTTATGTGTCTAGTTGTTGGGATGCTTCACTATTTCCTCTGGCTGTGATTGCCAGGATTCCAAAATTCATTCCAGTCCCAGTGACCTTAATTCATAGTGAGTGGAATTTCCTAACCGTGAAAGCAAAAAGAGATTTTGGTATCTCAGCCATTATAGCCATTGCTGTTGCTGTGGCGGCTGCTGCTGCTGCTGCCACTACTGCTGGACTTGCCTCTAGGAACTGCTATTCCTACTGCTCACGTGCTCAACAATCTGTCACAAGCCACTGCCGAAGCATTGACAGCCCAGGAAAACATCAATGTGCATCTCACCACAGGAATCCTGATACTAAACCAAAGAGTGGACTTACTACAAGAATAAGTGGACATGTTGACTGTTACCACATAGACCGGCTGTCTAGTGCACACCCAAGCACTGTGTTACCCCTATACCCTATTCTAATATTACTACTGCTGCAAATCTGTCCAAACAGCTTGGAAGCATGCTTAATGGGACATGGGACTAAAGAGCTTACTAATTTGACTACCCTATTAAGAAATTCTATATTTGTGGTAAATAGTACTCATGTCAAGGTCCCAGGTATGCAGAAGCATTAGTTTCTTACAGTCAGCGTTACAATTTGGTAAACAATGGATGGGAAGTTTTGCTATGATGGGATTGTTGTTCTTGCTGTTATTATTGCTGCTCAGATATCTGTTGTCTCTAAGGAGTCATCATAGACGGCAAGCTTTAGTGGTACAGCAAGCCCTTATGGCCATGGACCAAGGCTCTGATCCTCAGATTTGGCTCTCCCAATTACAGGACTGGTAGTCAATGATGGGTAAGCACAGGGTGGACTTTATACCAACCTAAGACAGGGATCAAAGCATGCCAACAGCTCTTTGACTCCCAATGACAGGTAAGGATAAAGTCTGACTCTGGCATCTAAGACAGGCACAGTCGCTGTCCTTTTCTTTTTATAACAAAAAGGGGGAGCCTGTTGAGGGCCATCTTGGACAAGATGGTGCCTGGCAATGAGCCAAAGGGCACTGGATACCAAAATAAGGAAGTACCCAAAAAGGTTGCTTGCCTACTAGTTCCTTGGAGACTTATGACGTGTTAACGCCAGGCTCCAGGATTGGCTATCTAATATCATGCCGCACATGGACAGCTCGTGATTCATATAGTGCTAGGCTGACATTCCTCTGCATGCTCTCCTTCATGAGAGAAAGCTTTGCTATAATTGGCTGATAAGCTAGGAGCCTGGGGGAGGAGAGAGGGAGAGGGTAGAAGAAGGGAGATAGTGGCAGAACAAAGGAGGCAGGAAAACAGGGAGGATGCAATAAATCTGGTCAACTAAAGATTGGTGGTGTCTCCTTTCTCCTGCCAGTTCGCTGGATGGAACAGCAAGGCCTTGCATTTCTGCTTCTTCCTTCTGGGAGCCTGTGGAGGCAAACATGGGGAAGATTGTGTTGCAAGGATATTTGTGATGGTCATGAGCAGGGTCTTTGGAACCAAAGGGAGCATACAACTCTTCTTAAACTAAAAAACAACCCCAAATTCACCTGGAGGGGAAGAAGAAAAAGAAAAGGAGGGGAAGGAGGAGGAGGAGGAGGAGAAGGAGGAGGAGAAGGTCAGGGTGAAAAGCAGTAAAAGAAACAATACCCCAATAATCTGGTGAAAGGTATCTCATGTCCATAGAAAAAGTGGCATGGTTTAGGCCAAATTCTTGAGCAACTTGACTAATGAAGGAAGGTCACAGGATGCAGAATCTATCTGTGTGACACTCCACAATGATTTAAATTAATGAAAAAAATTAGATAGATGGCAGAGAAAGAGGGAGAGAAAAGGATAGAGGGAGAGAGAGAGAGAGAGAGAGAGAGAGAGAGAGAGAGAGAGAGAGAGAGAGAGAGAGAGAGAGAGAGAATAAAAATAATCAAGTAGTACCAGACTGTACTGAGCTCTCTTTCTGCACTGGCTCTCACTGGATCTCTCCATCGCCCTTTACCTCTCTCCATTGTTTGTCTTTTCTTTCTTGCTGTTTTCATCCATTTTTGCTTTGTATTTGGTTGTACAGATTTTAGGTCATTCTGTCACTGAATCACAACAGCCACCACCCCCAGTTCTCCTGTCTTAAATAGAATAATTTCCACTTTTTTGTGTTTGAATCTGTTTACAGCACCCCCTCCATCTTCCACAGCTCTCACCCTCTCTCTGATGACTATTAAATAATTGACCCCTTTAGCCCTATTTAAAAGGCAGATATGTGAATGGAGCTCATTTAAAAATCCCTTCAATATGAAGAGCTTAGGGATCTCCAGAGGCTTCTAATTTGAAACACCTTTCCTTGGAATCCAGCTCCATTTCCTGCAGTAACTTCCTTTGGCTCTGGAGATAAACATGTAAAAATTAGTGGAATTTGCTTTGAAGTTGGATTTTCCATATTTTTGGGCTTTGTGTTCTCCTTTCTAGACAAAATTTTGTAGATGAACAGTCTCTTAGAATCAGTCTCTGACTAGTTGTACTGTGCCTGTTTGGCGGGTTTTATCTACTTTTGTCATTTATTGTTTATTTCCTTCCTAAGAAATAACCATTTTCTTGAAACGTAAGTCAAGTCATTTTACATTTGGTAACAGACCCAAATACATTTAGGTCCTTGGTAATAAGAAATTGTAACAGGGACCAAAAAGAGGCTGTCTTTGCTTAAAATAAAATAAAATAAATTAAAATAAAACAGTGGCTGTTTATCTAGACCTAAACACCATTCACTCTGGGATACTGAAATCAGGAGAAAGCTTATCATCTCTGCCTTCATTTTTATGTTTCTGTATAACTCAAAACTTTGTGACCCTGCTCAGTTCTGCACATAGTAGTCAGTGTTCATGTAAAGCTTGCAATGCAAGGTTTGTCAGCCCAAAAGTACCCAACCTCTCTCCTCCCCCTTGAAGACTTAGGCATCCTGTTTAAGTCCCCCAGGTAATCTAGTCATCCTGGGCTTCCAGGATTACAAGTGAGAGAAACAGGGAGGGAGGGAGTAAAGAGAGAAAGAGACAGACAGGCAGGTGGACAGACAGGGAAATAGAGACAGAAACACATCCTAAGCAGCCAATGAAAATGTCCCCATGGAATCATGAAGACTTCTCTGGAGCTATCTTCCAGACACAGACACAAAACTGAGGGGACAATCAATCAGACCACAGCTTAGTGAGACCAAGATGACTTATTGATGCACTTGAACTGGATTTGTGGCTCAGTGGTAGGGCATTTACCTAGCTCATGTACATGTGGGGCACTGGATTCCTTCCCCAGCACCACATAAAAGTAAATAAACAAAATGAAGTTATTGGGTCCATCTGCAAATAAGAATGCTTTTAAAAAATGAAAAATGGATGAATCAATTATGATAAAGAGATAAAACTCTCTTTCCTTAACAGCTCATAAATTAGGCAAAAAAAGTGTAGCAAAAACAAAGGGCAGAGGAACTACATGGTGAACAACCTTCACCTAATGGACATCGTCACAACACTGCACACCATGACTACAAAATATGCATTCAAGGGTCTGCAGACATAGCTCAGTGCATGAAGTGCTTGCCTGTGAAGCACAAGGCCCTAGGTTCAATCACCAGGATCCCCTGCAAAAGAAAACAAACAAAAAAGGAATATGCATTCTTTGTGAACAAATATGAAATATTTATCAAACTTAACCATAAAAGGGAACTTAAAGCAAACCTCAACAACATTGAATATAGGAAATCATGTCACATCTCTTCTCTGAACACCATGAAAGTAAGCTAGAGTTCAGGCACAGTGGTATCTGCCTGTCTTGGGAGACTGGGGCAAACAAGAGGTTCCCAAGTTCAAAGCCAGCTTCAGAAATTTAGTGAGACCCTTAGTAACTGAACAAGACACTGTCTCAAAATTAATAATAATAATTATAATAAGAGAATAAAATCAAATAAAAAGGGCTAGGTTTGGAAATGAGTAATTAAGCACCACTGGGTTCCATCCCTGGCACTAAAAAAGAAAAAGAAAGAAAGGTACAAATCAATAATTAAAACACAATCAATATTGTAAGGAATCCCATGGAAACCCTGCCGGACACGGGAAATCACATAAGGGAGTTTATTAAGCAAACAGAGTGTCTTCCTGCAGGGTAAGATAGAAAATGAGAGGAAAAGAGAAAGGAAAGAGAAAGGGCGTGTGCTAGAGAGGGTGAAAAGCAAGAAGAAAGAAAGTGAGTCAGCGGGAGAGAAAGCAAGAGAGAAAAGATGGCGGAGTAGCTACCGTGAAGCAGTTGAATTCTGCCAGGCTAACAGGGGACCAATAATGGAGAAGGATACTTGCAAGCTGACTGATGAACCAATAGCTAGCTAGGATGTTCACAGATTGACAAGTGGTTGGGTGGCGGGGATAATGACTGCACCAGAAAGGTCAGGGGGAGCAGTTTTGTACATTACAAATATTGTCAAACATTTGGAGATGAAGTACATTTTAAACTAACACATGATCCAAGTACAGTGGCACACACCTCTCATCCCAGTCTCTCCAGAGGCTGAGGCCAGAGGATCCCAAGTTCAAGGCCAGCCTGGGTAACCTGGAAAACCTACAAACCCAACATTTTTTAAAAAATGTGGATGTAGCTCAGTCTTTGAGTGCCCATAGTGCACATCCATCCCCAAACATAATAAAATAAAATAACATGAGTAAAAGAAAACTCATAGTGAAAATTAGACTTTTTTTAAAGACGGACAGAATTTTGAACTGAACATTGAATGGCTGAATGACAATGAAAAGAAATAGTTTTTGAAGGAAGTACATAAAACCGTGATAAGGTGGAAGCATCAGAGCCCCAGAGTTCCAAAAAGTAGTTTGAGGGGATAAAGGAAGCAACTCTTCATTTCATGAAGTAAAAAAAATACACAAAAATTAAACAAAGAAAATATGAACTCGTGAATTTACATAGCTATGAAAGATATATCAACATCTATCTTCCAAAAATCCTTGAACACACGGGGCTGTGGGTGGGCATAGGAAAGTGGTAGGGTGGTGGTCAAGGAGGGATGGAAAATCCCACAAAATGTCCATTTCATTAACCCTTTAGACTAGATAAAACAGGTACATGTGTTATTCCTCCATTAAGCCACTTTGAGATTCTGGAGCCACTCCAGGTCTCTGCCACTTTTTTGGAAAGGGAAATTTGCATTGTGCAAGGTTGTGGCTCCAGTTAGCAGGGAGGGGATAAGGTACACAGAGAAAAAGCCAGGTTGGATGAGGACATTGTAGGTTGTGATTTGCATAAGAATGGAAATCGCTAAGTCTCTCCTGGTACCCATTCAGAAAGGAAACTTTTGGCACTCCAGTCTGTTTACAACTGTAAGCTTGTGGTGAAGTAAAAGATGATTTACTCTCATACTACAGCATGGCTTCTGTGTGGCAAAGTCCACCATGGTCAATTGTACATGTTTCAAAAGTTGGTTTGTAACTCTGCATTTATAATGATGCGTTGGCTAAAACCTGAAAGAAAAGGTTAATTTGAAGATTCCTTGTTTCAGAGCATTTGTCAAATTTGTTCACAAGCATTTAATCTCTGCCTCCTAATACTCCTCAATTATTTGATTGCTTTTGCCTCCTTCTCCTGGCTCCTGTGAACCAGATCACAAAGATGGCAAAGACATCCTCAGTACCCTACTATTTATGAAAATATTTTCCACACATGCTTTTTTGAAATGGTTTTAAATACATAAATATAAATATACATAAATATAGGTGTCTTTAAATGCCCCACAGCTAGACAAAATCAAAACTCTCTTTCTGACCAACATTCCTCCATTCCATTCTGTAGAAGTAACCACTGCTAACATCTGGTTCATACGTGAGTTTTTGGTCTGTACTTGGCATACAGTTTTTCTATGAATGGGGAAATGCTCATGCATGCATAGATATATTGTCATTCTTAATCATCTTCTTCTTATTATTATTATTTTTATTATACCAAGAATTAAACCCAGGGGTACTTAACCACTGAGAAACATCCCCAACCCTTTTTATTTATTTATTTATTTTTTAGACAAAATCTTGCTAAGTTGCTGAGGCCAGCCTTGAATTTACAATCCTCCTACCTCAGTTGCACAAGTTGCTGGAATCACAGGCATGCACAGAAATTACTGCGCCCAACAGTTTATTATTTTTAAGATTCCAAATTGGAAACACAGAGTAGTCATTATATTCTTCACATAACATGATGCATGCTTTTTAATTTTTTTACTAAGCTAATATTTAAAGTAAAATTCATTCTTTCATTGTGCATTTCTGAGTCTTGAAAAGGACTGACAGTTGTGTAACCATCCCCATAACCAAGATGTATAACAGTTCCATAATACCAAAAAGCTCCCCTGTGCCTTTTGCAGTACATCACTTATGCTTCTTGAATGGTGAAATTTTGTTGACGTCATTCCACAACATTTTTTAAAAATGTTTTTGTAAGCTTGGGGGCACAGTTAGCAGCCAAATAAAATAGGACAGGAAGCAGTCAAAGCAAGTTTTATTGGAATTTGGCTCTCAGGCAAAATTTCCAGCCCCCCAGGTTAGAGGTCAGGGTAGGGAGCCAGAGAAAATTGCATGTGGCCCCAGCTGCCCAGGGTCTTTATAGGCCAGAGAAAGCAGGGGTCCTGCTGAGTAACAGGTGAAGGTAAAGTTCAGTGGAGTTTTCTACCAGTTTGATTGGTAACCATGTGGTGTGCTAGGCATGCTACCCTTTGCCTCCTTTGCTCTGCTTTCTGTCATATAGTTGCCCAAATTCAGACCTAGCATCTCTACCTGTTTGGTGATATAGGGTGCCAGAGTCCATCTGGCTATTACTGCATGTTAGGGGACATCATGGGGAAAGAAAGGTTAGGGTTCTACCTTGGTGGGGAGGCGGCTATAAGAGTGTAGGAGCATCAGGTTGTATGTCACTCTGGCAACATGATTCATGCGGTTCTGGGCAAACCTGAGAAGACAGGGAGCAATCATTAGCAGAAATCCTATCACAAATAGGGGAGTAAGGGTAGGGGTCGGCCAGGTAACAAAAGTGGAATTCAGCCATCCTATCCAGGGGTTATTTGTTTCTTCTTGATTCAGTCTTTCATTTAGATGTCTGAGAATTTTGATGTTTCTTTCCACTAGACCAGTTTTATTGATACAGCAACATTCTTCTCTTAGGAAGAGGCATGTTCTCCCTTTGTCTGTTGTCAGATCTACTGCTTGATGGTTCAGCAAGAAAACTTGAGCAATAAATGTTATTCATCTTTGCAAGGATGTCAGGGGGGCAGTAGATGCCTCTCCTGCCTTCTGGAGCTGCTGTTCTAGCTTTTGGTTGGCAGTGACTGCATAAACAAGTCCTCTTGTTGGTATAACCTGTGTTTAGTAGATATCTGTATATTTCTGTGACTTAGGGCTAGTTAATCACACTAGCAATCATAGATTAAGCCTACCTATGTAACTTAGGATGATCTGTAGGCCTTGAACTGACTTAAAACTCCTGATTCTGGCAATTTATCTTGATAGTTAGCAGGTACTTCTGCCTAAGAATCTGTCTCTTGTAATTTCCAGTCTTTATTTATTCTATGGGGGTTAACACAAGTGTACATCTTAATTCGCATTTAACTATTGTTTCTTTTAAATGCCCAAGAATGACTATTTCTGTTTAAAGTGTTTTGCTAGGTGTTTAAGGCCAAGCTGGTCAAATTGACCTGTTCCTGTCTGTTAAGAGTCTGCTGAGTTCCCACAGGGGTCATTTTTAGAGAATGTAAGAGCAGTTTCTTAGCTCCATTAATTCATCCCTTGGAAGCATCAGGGATGTCTCCCTTTTGCAATGACCCTCCTCTGTAACAGGTGCACTGATTGGCTTTTCATCCTCCAGTGGTATCCTCAATCTCCCTGTTTGGGAGGTTGTGTGGCCCAGAGTTGCAAAGCTCCTTAGAGAAGTTCTCTTGTTCCCTGGATTCAGGCTGACTTTCAGTGCAAGAGTCAAATACTGGTTTTCTTAGCTTTTGTATTTGATCTCAATTTCTAAATTAGATCTTAAACATCCAGCAAGTAAGACTCACCAGTCATAAAGCAAGAGTACTGGACTTTAATTTCAATGTCTATGACTTTACAGTTCTTCACCCCCTTTTATCTATTTGAGGTTTACAATATCTGTCCTATTGGTGATGCCTTAGTGCTTCAAGTTGCTCTTGAAGCAGTACTTTTGCAAAAAATTAATCAAGCAAAAGTTATAGAGTTTACAAGAAAAATACAAAATGGAATCACCAACAGTAAAACATTCAGTTTGTGCAACAGCTATCTTGAATTTTTGCTGAGTTATTTGAGATCACAGTAATCTTTACAACAATCATCAAACTTTGAGCACAACTTTAAATGATTTAAAGTCTGGCTTACTTTGGAGCCATTCTAACATGCAGCAGGGTGAGGTAGAGCCTTATCTCACATAAGGTGGGGCTCTTTACAAATCTTAGGTAAAATATTCTAATTCTGAAGCTAATTTTTCCTCTTTTGCTATGATTAGCATGACCAAATTCTGAAGCTCAGTGAGGGGCAAAGGAAGATTAGAAAATAAAGATTTATAAACACAGATTTTGAAGATTAAACTGAGATGAGATGGTGCTCTGTTCTCTGATGGAAATGCAGGTCTAAAGAGTTACATCAGCAATCTTTATTTATATATGCCTTATTATCAGGTTAAAGACTATGTAAGCCTTATTCTTTGTTTTCAGGAAAGTTACAGGGACTAGGGCATCTATGTAACTTTTTCACAGCTGCAAAGTGCAATGTTAGCTCTGTGTAGTTCTCAAGAAATTCCACTGTCCAAAGTACTCTAAGCTGGGCAGGAACCAGAGAACAGAGCTGAGGAAGCACTGGTTTTCTTTTCTTTTTTTTAAATTAATTTTTAATGTAAACAAATGGGATACATCTTGTTTCTCTGTTTCTACATGAAGTAGAGGCATACCATTTGTGTAATCATACATTTACCTAGGGTAATAGTTTTTGATTCATTCTGTTATCCTTTTATCTTCCCCCACCCCTCCTGCCCTCTTGTTCCTCTATATAGTCCCTCCTTCCTCCATTCTTGGACCCTTCTACCCCCCTACATGTGTCATCATCTGTTTATTAGTGAGATCATTCTTCCTTTGTTTTTTTGACATTTGCTTATCTCACTTATCATGGTATGCTCCAGTTTCATCCATTTGCCTGCAAATGCCATAATTTTATTATTCTTTATGGCTGAGTAATAGTCCATTGTGTGTGTGTGTGTGTGTGTGTGTGTGTGTGTGTATAATGGTTTCTTTATCCATTCACTAATTGAAGGGCATGTAGGTTAGTTCCACAATATGGCTATTGTTAATTGAGCAGCTATGACCATTGTTGTGGCTGCATCTCTGTAGTATGCTGATTTTAAGTCCTTTGGGTATAGGCCAAGGAGTGGGATAGCTGTGTCAAATGGTGGGTCCACTCCAAGTTCTCTAAGGAATCTCCACACTGTTTTCCAGAGTGGCTACACTAATTTTCAGCCCCATCAGCAATGTATGAGTGTACCTTTTTCCCCAAATACTCTCCAAACCTATTGTTGCTAGTATTCTTGATAATTGCCATTCTAATTGGGGTGAGATGGAATCTTAGGATAGTTTTGATTTGCATTTCTCTGATTACAAGAGATGTTGAACATTTTTCATATATTTGTTGATTGCTTGTAGTACTTTTCTGAAGTGTCTGTTCATATCCTTAGCCCATTTGTTCATGGGTTATTTTTATTCTTGGTGTAGAGTTTTTGTGTTCTTTATATATTCTGGAAATTAGTGCTCTATCTGAAGTATGAGTGGCAAAGATTTTCTCCCACTCTGTAGGTTCTCTCTTCACATTGCTGATAGTTTACTTTGCTGAGAGAAAGGTTTTTAGTTGGAATCTATCCCAGTTGTTGATTCTTTTATTTCTTGTGCTATGGGAGTCCTGTTAAGGAAGTCTGATCCTAAGCCAACATGTTGAAGATTTGGACCTACTTTTTCTTCTATAACAGGCAGGGTCTCTGGTCTGATTTCAAGGTTCTTGATCCATTTTGATTTGAATTTTGTGCAGGGTGAGAGATAGGGGTTTACTTTCATTCTGTTGCATATGGATTTCCAGTATTCCCAGCACCATTTGTTGAAGAGGCTATCTTTTCTCCATTGCATATTTTTGGCACCTTTGTCTAGTATGAGAAAATAGTATTAATTGGGTTTGTGTCTGTGTCCTCTATTTTGTATCATTGATCTTCCTGTTTATTTTGCTGCCAATACCATGCCTTTTTGTTACTATTGCTGTGTAGTATAGTTGAAGTTCTGGTATTGCGATATCCCCTGTTTCATTCTTCCTGCTAAGGATTACTTTAGCTATTCTGGGTTTCTTATTCTTCCAGATGAATTTCATGATTGCTTGCTCTATTTCTGTAAGGTACATCATTGGGATTTTAATTGGAATTGCATTGAATCTGTATAGCACTTTTGGTAGTATGACCATTTTGACAATATTAATTCTGCCTATCCAAGAACATGGGAGATCTTTCCATCTTCTAAGGTCTTTCTCAATTTCTTTCTTCAATGTTTTATAGTTTTCATTGTAGAGATCTTTTACATCTTTGGTTAGATTGATTGGCAAATATTTTATTTTTTTGAGGCTATTGTGAATGGGGTAGTTTTTCTAACTTCTCTTTCTGAAGATTCATCACTTATGTATAAAAATACATTGCATTTTTGAGCATTGATCTTATATTCTCCTACTTTACTATATTCACTTATGAGTTCTAAAAGCTTTCTGGTGGAATTTCCTGATTTCTCTAAATATACAATCATGTCATCAGCAAATAGAGATAGTTTGAGTATTCTTTTCCTATTCATAACCCTTTAATTTCCTTGGTCTGTGTAATTGCTCTGGCTAGAGTTTCGAGGACAATATTCAATAGAAGTGGTGAAAGAGGGTATGCCTGCCTTGTTCCAGTTTTTAGGGGGAATGCTTTCAGTTTTTCACCATTTAAAATGATATTGGCCATGGGCTTAGCATAGATGGCCTTTACAATATTAAGGAATGTTCCTAATATCCCTATTTTTTCCAGTGTTTTGAGCATGAAGGGATGCTGTATTTTATCAAATGCTTTTTCTGTACTATCAAAATAATCATGTGATTCTTGACTTTAAGTCTACTGATATGGTTAATTACATTTATTGATTTCTGAATGTTGAACCAACCTTGTATCCCTGGGATAAAACCCACATGATCGTGGTGGACTATCTTTTTAATATATTTTTGTTTCCGATTTGCTAAAATTTTGTTGAGAATTTTTGCATCTATGTTTATTAGGGATATTGGTCTAAAATTTCCTTTCCTGGATGTGTCTCTGGTTTAGGTATCAGGGTGATATTGGCTTCATAGAATTTGTTTGGGAGGGTTCCGTCTTCTTCTATTTCATGAAATACTTTGAGAAGTATTGGAATGAGCTCTTCTTTAAAGGTTTTGTAGAACTCAGCTGAGAACCCATTTGGTCCCGGATTTTTCTTTGTTGGTAGGCTTTTGATGACCTCTTCTATTTCATTACTTGAAATTGATCTATTTAAATTGCGTATGTCCTCCTGGTTCAGTTTAGGTAATTCATATGTCTTTAGAAACCTGTTGATGTCTTTGAGATTTTCTATTTTTTGGAGTATAGATTTTCAAAATTACTTCTAATTATGTTTTGTATTTCACTCGTGTCTGTAGTGATATTTCCTTTTTCATTCTGAATTTTAGTAATATGAATTTTCTCTCATCTTCCCTTTGTTAGTGTGGCTAATGGTTTATCAATTTTGTTTATTTTTTCAAAGAACCAACTATTTATTTTGTCAAAATTTTTCAATTTTGTTTCTTTTGTTTCATTTTCATTGATTTCAGCTCTAATTTTAACTATTTCCTATCTTCTACTACTTTGGTGTTACTCTGTTCTTCTTTATGTAGGGCTTTGAGCCGTAGTGTTAGGTTGTTTATTTGTTGATTTTTTCTTCTTTTATTGAATGCACTCCATGAAATAAAATTTCCTCTCAGTACTACTTTCATAGTGTCCCAGAGATTTTGATATGATGTTTCGTTGTTCTCATTTACCTCTATGATTTTTAAAATTTCCTTCCTAATATCTTCTGTTATTCATTCATCATACAATAGTGTATTATTTAATCTCCAGGTGTTGGAGTAGTTTCTGTATCTACACTCTCATTTATGTCTAATTTCAATTGAATATGAACTGATAGAATACAAGTTAGTATCTCTATTTTCTTGTATTTGCTAACATTAGCTTTGTGGCATAAAATATGGTCTATTTTAGAGTTGGATTCATGTGCTGTTGAGAAGAAAGTGTATTCACTCTTTGTTGGATGGTATATTATACAAAAGTCTGTTAAGTGTAAATTATTGATTGTGTCTTTGATATCTATGGTTTCTTTGTTCAATATTTGTTTGCAGGATCTGTCCAGTGGTGAGAGAGGTGTGTTAAAATCACCTAGTAATATTGTGTTGTGGTCTATTTGATTTCTGGCATTGAGAAGGATTTGTTTGATGTATATGAATGAGCCAGTGTTTGGGGCATAGATATTTATGATTGTTATGTCTTGCTGATTTATGCTTTCCTTAAGCAGTATGAAATGTCCTTCTTTTTCCCTTCTGACTAACTTTGGCTTGAAGTCCACAGTATCTGATATGAGGATGAGGATGGATACTCTGGCATTTTTGCTCTGTCCATGTGCATGGTATGTTTTTCCCCATCCTTTCACCTTTAGCCTGTGGGTATCTCTTTCTATGAGATGAGTCTCTTGCAGGCAGCAAATTGTTGAATCTTTCTTTTTAATCCAATCTGCCAGTCTAGGTCTTTTGATTGATGAGTTCAGGTCATTAACATTCAGGGTTATTATTGAGATATGATTTGTATTCCCGGTCATTTGGCTCTTTTTTTTTTTTTTTTTTTTTGACACGACTTGGTTTCTCTTTTATTTGTCTGTTCCTTTAGGGTAGTTCCTCCCTTTGCTGATTTACATCATTGTTTTTCATCTCTTCCTCATGTAACATTTTGCTGAGAATGTTCTGTAATGCCAGCTTTCTTTTTGTAAATTTCTTTAGTTTTTGTTTATCATTTAAGTATTTTATTTCTTCGTCAAATCTGAAGGTAAGTATTGTTGGGTATAAGATTCTTGGTTGGCATCCATTTTCTTTCAGGGCTTGAAAAATATTGTTCCAGGCCCTTCTAACCTTTAGTATCTGGATTGAAAAATCTGGTGATATCCATATTGGTTTCTCCCTGAATGTAATTTAATTCTTTTCTCTCACGGTCTTTAAAATTCTGTCTTTATTTTGTGTGTTAGGTATTTTCCTTATAATGTGTCTTGGTGTGGGTCTGTTGTAATTTTGTGTATTTGGAGTTCTATAAGCCTCTTGTATTTGATTTTCCATTTCATTCTTCAGTTTTGGGAAATTTTCTGATATTATTTCATTGAACAGATTGTTCATTCCTGTGGTTTGTTTCTCTCAGCCTTCCTTAATCCCGATAATTCTTATATTTGGCCTTTTCATGATATCCCATAGTTCTTGTAGATTCTGCTCATCATTTCTTACCATCTTCTCTGTTTGTTCAACTTTGTTTTCAAGATTAAATATTTTTTCTTTGATATCTGCAGTTTTGTCTTCCAGGTTTTCTATCCTATTGGTTATGCTTTCTATGGAGTTTTTAATTTGGTTTATTGTTTCCTTCATTTCAAGGATTTCTGTTTGTTTTTTTTTTCAATACCTCTAACTCTTTATTGAATTGATGTTTTGCTTCCTGTATTTGCTCTTTTAACTGTCAATTGGTGTGATCATTCAATGCCTGCATTTGCTCTTTCATCTCCTCGTTTGCTTCCCTGATCATTTTAATTATGTACATTCTGAACTCCCTTTCTGACATTTCTACTGCCATGCTGTCATTGGATTTTTTGCTATACCATCTAGGTTTGTTTGGGACATTATCTTCCATTGTTTTCTCATATTTTTCAGGTATCTACTCCTTTAGTAGTGAAACTCTGGTATATTGCAGATTTCCTCTATTGACTAATATTGTCTCTGTAGATTCGCAATAACTCACCTCTTAGCCTTCAGTATCCTGAAGTCTTGGAGGAACTTGATAATGTGGTGCTCCACTAGGAAGCTGGCCTTCTAGGGGTGGTGGCCTTCAGGTGGGGTATATTCCCTATCAGTGGGCAGAGGCACCTCCACTTGTTGACTGATGGTCAATCAAAGGGAGACTACCCTGCAGACTGGTTCATGTCTGATCTGGGTCTGTGTCTCTGGTTCTAGTGCCCTTGTGGGAAAGTTTCACCCAGTGGGGAAGACTCACTCAATGGGGAAGTTTTGCTGGCCAGCTCTCCTCTGAGAAGCTCCCTTCAGTCCAGAACTACCACTGGGTTGGGAAGCCCTCCTCTGTGATGTTCCCAGGGGTTCTGACCTACCACCCGGGCTGGAGAGCCTGTCACTGCAAGGGACTCCCTCTCTGAGTGACCCTCCTCTGCTATGTTCCCTGGGGACCGAAGCTACTGCCTGGGTCTCGAACACTCACTCTGTATCAAAACCTCTTTCTGTGTGGCCCTCCTATTCAATGCTCCCAGTTGACTGGGTTCTCCACTCCAGCAGGAGAAGTCTCACTGGTCCACTCTACTCCATAAAGTTCCCTGCATTTTGGGAACACTACCTCATTCAGGGAGTCTGACCAGTGGGAGAGACTCACCCGGTGTCTCTAAGTTGGTCCTGAGTCTCTCAATACCTCCTCTTCTTGATTCCTGGGTCTTGTCAAAGGTCCTCTAGCCTCCTGTAGGTATCTCAGGAAGGCAGCTGCCCTTCCAATGATGATGGCCATGCCCTCAGAAAATTTCAAAATGCCTGCACCAGCCTAAAAAGGAGCCTCTGGGCAGCTTCATGATGCAGGCATGCTTGCTTGTCTGCCGACTTGCTCCGCTATGGCGACAGACCTTGGTGTGGTGGTCAGGTGGGGTTGCTCAGTAATGGCATCTGTCTTTGATCTGGTGGTTGGGCGGGTTGACTACCCACTGGCTAGCTCCACAAGGTAGGTGGCCTGACTCACCTATCAGCTCCCTCTGTGACTGCGAACTTATAGTGATGGCAGCATCCTTGGTGCAGGGGACAGGTGGGGCCACTCAGTGATGACGTCTGCTTTGACCTGGTGGCTGGGCAGGTTGACTGCCCACCACCTAGATCCACAAGGTAGGCATGTTGACTCACCCACCAACTTGCTCCATGACTGTGACCAACCAGGGATCAAAACACTGGTTTTCTAGAAAATTAATTCCTTCCTGCCCAAAAGCTGCATACCTGAGAGCAATGTCAGAGCTGATAGGACTCCTGCATAGAGCCTCTCCACGGAGGGTACTGCCACAGCAGTTAGAAATCTTGTACCTCTACACAGAAACACTCCCAGGCACCTGGCATGCCACAGCCATGAGGTCATCAGAGACCCCAATATCAGTCACTGTTGTCCCATTTTTTGCTATTGTGCATCACACTTTCTTAATGTCATTTTAAGAAGTTTATAAAGAATAAAACTTAACAAAGACAATATCAAGAGTAAATTAGTGTTTTTAAAGGAATCCTTGTCATTTTAACATATAGATTAAACTTTGGCTTTTATCAGTACATTAGTATTTGACCTTAGTAAAATCTTAAATAGCTTTAACTGATTGTCTCATGTACATAAAGCCAACTTAGTTACATGCAAACTTGTTGAAATTTGCCCATTACTTACACACAGACTTTCTTACCTAGAAACATTTTATTTTCCCTTTTACTGAATATATTGTCATACTAGAATCCTCTGTTTTCCTTTCCTATCGGGTGACCCCTTTTTGGTGAGAAATCCATGCTCCTTCCAAATAGGTGAATGTGAGTGAGCAATCTAGAAGGCATATTTGGAATCTGTGTAGATGTTAACTTGTTTACCTTTGGATGGAATTAGAGCCCTAATCAAAGCAAAAACTTCAGCCTTTTGGGAAGTGGTCCCTTCTGGAAGGCAATTGACTTCCAGAACTGAGGCAGTGGTGACCACTGCATAAGCAGCTCTACAGTGTTCATCAGGACCCAGAACAGAACTGCCATCTACAAAATGGTTAGGTCAGGTGAGGTGAGTGGGTAATTTATGAGGCCTTCATTGGGTGAACATAGGGCCTCCAGCACCTGTGGGAGTAGAAGGGATTTATGACTCAAGAGGTCCTGTAGTCAATGGGTGGAAAACACAGCTATTGTTTGGAGTAGGGTGAGTTTTAGAACTTCCTTAGTTACGTCAACTGCTGAATTCAGTGTTTGGAGACATGGTAGCCACCCACAAATGGCAGAATCAAGCTGCTTGGCGAGATATGCCACCAGTCTGTAAGAAGGTCCTGTTGGTTGCTCAAGGAGGCCAGTAGTAACACCATATAAATTAATTAGATGTTTCCAAGAAACACATTAGAGTAATCCCACATATATCAAATCCTTATTTTACTATAAAAGCCAAGATATCAGATAGGTATATTGAAGAGCATTTGTTGTCTCTTTTCTTTTGGAGACAAGTTCTAGAAACAAATGATTAATATCAATTAACATTTTTAAACTTGACCATCTGGAGACATGTGATATAAGTCTTGATATGTACATAGTTTTTGGACACAAAATAGACAACACAATATACATATAACACAAAAAATAAGGCCTTGTACTCAAAAACTCGAGTTCAATAAAAATAGGACTGATCGAATTGTCAATGTTATGAGCTCAAAAACTATAGAATTTGGGAAAAAAATACAAGAGTCCTGAAAAATGATATGACCATTAATTATTACTTTGTTGAAGTTCTGGTAAAAACTTTTTTTTTTTTGCACCTGTGGGGAGAGTCATGTCCGTTAGGTGGACTTGGTTGGCAAGATCTTGTGGTGCCTCTTGGATGCAGGGTCATTAGACTGGGGTGAGAGTGGAAGAAAGTCCTACTAAGGGAGATCATTAGTCTCAGAAAGATATCTAAATTCCTTAATATAAGTAGAGGAGTCAACAAGGACCCTAAATATTTCTCAATCTGGGAAAAATCCTGGATTGAGAATGGAACTTGGATTCACACAACATTCTCTGCACCAGTCACCTCGGGAAGAGAAAGAATTAGGTGTTGGGAAGGTCTGAGGAGATCTTGAGCTAACAGGGGAGGAGGGAACACAGTGGGTGGAGGGATGCTCTGGAGGAAAAGGAGGGGAGGTGGGAGGGCCCTGAGAAAGAAGAGAAGGAGGAACTGCATCAGCAGGAGGATGTGGCAGGTGTGCAGGAGGAGAACAAGAAGAGGAGGTGGAATTCTGGTGGATCATGGAGGGAGTGGGGTTTGGGACCACCCCCAGAGAGGAGAACATGGGTGTTGGAACAGGTAGATAAGGGTTGGGGCGAGCACCAAATTCCAAAATGAAAAACTTGCAAACGGTCTTGAGTGTCATTTGTTGGTCATCTTGAGATCTAAAACATACTGTCAGGCCACTGTCAGAAAAAAAAAAAAACACACACACACACACAAAAAACTAACCGCTTATGGCTTAAATCTTTGGGGTCCCAGTTTAGTGAAATTATGGTAGAGACAGCCCAAAGGAGTTTTGGGGTCCACTGAGCTACTGGTATTTCCCATTAGCTGTCCAACTTTACCGAGATAGATGTACAGAAGCTGAAAAAGGTGTCCAAATTTTAGCTTGTGTACACCAGAAAATCAGCAGATGGGCCAAAAGTCAAAATGTTTTTTGACTTTTGGGTGTACAGAACAGAATAAACGGGAGGCTAACTGGAGGTCAGGATGTTTCCCCAGCAACCAGAGCCCAAACAGAATGGGTGAGGGGGGGATTCTGTGGCATTTGCAATGGAGAGACCCCATGTGGATCAGATGGTAAAGATTGGAAAAACAAATGGGAAAAAACCCAGGGAACTTAATCCATTTGATGCCTGATAAAGGGAAACAGGATGCAGCAGAACAAAGCAGAGCTGTGCAGAACAGAACGGAATCTCCTGGTTCTTCTGAGGGAGGGTGTGGACCTCAACCTGATGTGGGAAAATCTGAAACCCTTCTGTGTTTTGGCACCAAATGTAAGCTCAGGGACATAGCTAGTGGCCAAATAAAATTGGACAGAAAGCAGCCGAAGCAAACTTTATTGGAATTTGGCTCTCAGGTGAAATTTCCAGCTCCCCAGGGTACAGGTCAGGGTAGGGAGCCAAAGAAAACTGCACATGACCCTGGCTGCCCAGGGTCTTTATAGGTTGGAACAGGCAGTGGTCCTGCTGAGTGAAAAGTGGACGTAAGTGTCAGTGGATTTTTCCTGCTGGTTCGATTGGTCACCATGTGGTGTGCTGCCCTTTAACTCAGTTGCTCTGCTCTCCATCATATAGTGGCCCAAAATCCAACCTAACAGTTTTATTCATGCATTGTAGTCAAAAATCATACCTGGGTTCATACTGACATATTCATGAATGCATATAATATAATTTGCTCCATTTCAATCCTCAGTACTTTTGCTTTTTCTCTCCTCCTCCCTGTCCCACTTTCCTGCCTCTACTCTACTAGTCTTCCTTCTATTTATTTATTGTTTTAATTTATTCTATTATGCTTATACACATAACAAATTCATTGTAATACATTTATACAAGTGCATATCACAAATTGCTCAATTTAAATCCATAACTCCTCTCGTTTCCCATCCATCCTTTCTCCTACTCAATTTCCTTCCTGTAAACTACTATTCTCCCTTCTATTTCCATTAGATTCCCCTGCTAAAATTTATTTTTTCTCTATTGTTCCTGCACTGGGAAAGAATGTATTTGACCCTTGACTTTCTGACCCTGACTTATTTTACTTAACATAATAGTCTCTTGCTTCATCCATTTACCAGAAAATGATATGATTTTATAATGTATCTTTTTTATTGCTGAGTAAAATTTCATTGTGCATATATACCATATTTCTTTCTAAATTCAGCTGTTGAGATTCAACTAGGCTGGTTCCATTACTTAGCTATTGTAAATGACAATGATATACATGTTGGTAAGTATGTAACACTGTAGAATATTGATTGTAGATGTTTCAGATAAGTACTAAGTAGGGGTAGAGCTGGGTTATGGGTGGTTCTATTCCTAGTCATTTGAGAAATCTCCATGCTGCTTTCCGAAGGGCATGTACTGATTACAGTCCCACCAACAATGCACAAGTATACATTTCTCTCCACAACTGTGCCAGTGACTCATGTTATTTATATTCTTCATCATTGCCATAAAAAGTGTAGTGAGATAAAATCTTAGTGTAGATTTGATTTGCATTTCCCTGAATGCTAAAAATGTTGAATATTTGATCATATATTTGTGGCCATTTTTATTTCTTATTTTGAAAAATATCCTTTCAGATCTTTTCTCCATTTTTTGGTTGCTTATTTGCTTTTTGGGGGAACTGTTTTTTGGTTCTTTATATATTATGAATATAAATATCCAGTAAAAAGGGTAGCTAGCAAGTGTTTTCTCCTACTCTGTGGGTTCTGTCTTCATGTTCTTATTTTTTTACTGTGCAGATTTTCAATTTGAGGCAATTCCATTGATCAATTCTTGATTTTACTTCTTCAGTTTGAGGAGCAAAAACAGACCTAAAATTCATATGGAATAATGAAACACCCAAAATAGTCCAAATGATACTGAGAAATACAAGTGATGTGGGTGGCATCACAGTAACTGATTTAAATTGCACTATAGAGCTCTACTAACAAAAACTGGTGTGGTATTGGTATAAAAACAGAAATGAATTCTGATGGAATATAATAGAAAACACAGAGAAAAATACACATACAGTCATCTGATTCTTAACAAAGTTGACAAAAAGATATATTAGAGAAAGGATAGTATTTTAAACTAATGGTGCTGGGGAAACTGTGTAGCCATATATAGAAGAATGAAACTAGATCCCTATCTCTCATTCTTCCTAAAAGTCAATTTAAAGTGGTCTAAAGACCTAGGAATTAGAACACAAACACTGGAAGTGCTAGAAGAAAATATAAGGTCAACACTCCAACATATTGTGGGCATATAGGCACCATCCACTTCATTTCCGTGTATAAATTGAAAATTTATTTTATTAATTCTCCTTATGCTTCCTGCTTTACGGTGCAGTTTCCTTGGTTATACAGACTACATGTTGGAGAACAAAACAATAATTTTCAGTTGTCTCCATAGGAAATGCCTGCTTTCCTGATTATTTTCTCTGTACTGAATTAAAATAAGCCAATTCAATGCACATAAACCCCATATCAAAACCTCAACCCCAAGAGGCAGAATTTCATTTCTATCACTTTATTATAATCAACATCACCACTCCTATTACCACTACCAACAAAAGAGGTTGCTGAGTAAGCAAGAGAGGTGGCTGTGTATAGTTTTTGTGAAACCTTATTTCATTATTACCTTTCCCCCAAGGACTTTCTTAGACTATTTTTATCTACTAATCCCCACTTAACAGCTGAAAGTGAACATTTTAATATTATAGAAGTTGTCTACATCTGTGTATATTCTATAGTCCTTTGGAGGCTCCCAAACCATTGAAATATGAATGACAATTTTGCCCCAATGCACCTGTTTTTAGACTCTTCTTCAAGATGCCACATCTGCTGAGAATGCAAGATGTATTGTGATTAGGGGAAATCTGAAACTTCCTTCCTCCTCCATGGATCTCCTGTCCAAGCTAAAAATATCTGTCATGAGGGAAGACCCATTCTTAATGGGACATCTACAGAGCTAGCCCAAGTATAGATATGGGGTGGTGTTCAGGCCTCTACCCTTGGAAGGAATGTTATACCTTGCCCATGCTCCCTATCTTAGAGAAATTTCTTTTCCTATCTTTCTCTTTCTTCAGAAGTCCTCACCTTCCTGTGAGGTACAAGCAGTTCCATCCTTCCATGAATTATGTTTTCATGAAAGATAAAATAATCACTGACTTATAGAAAATATAAGGTCAATATAGATTGCTTCTGCTTCCAGACCTGCCATGAACCTCTTCTGAAGAAAGAGAAAGGGACACCAAACTGAGCTCCCTGCTGCAGGATGAACACAGAAAAAATACATTAACCATCATGGCAGGATGTGCCTGGCATATTTGCTAAAGATTGGCCACCAGCAACTCAAGGTGCTGAGGAGGCAGGTTCTCTCCCTGACTCTGGCAGTGGTACTGGTGAATAACCTCTTAGCCATCTGACTCTGTGGTTATAAGCAAATGTTTCATAGTCACACTCATCCATGAAGAGAGGACAGTAACACCTCATCCAAAGTATTGTTATGAGATTAGTTCCAGGTACTAACACAATAAACCTGGAGATAGACACTCTAAACAATCTGCTTCATAAATTTGGCTATTTTTTCTTAGAAAACTCATGTGGCTCCTGACCTGTCCAGTCAGCTCTTTAATTATATTTCAGGTCTGAATCACCTTGAAATCCTTTTCTAAAACTGACATTTAATCTTCCATTTTGGTGGAAACAGAGCTTCAGTTTCAAGATCATTTAATTTATTAATGCATAATAGCATGGACTTCAGAAAATGGATAACACCATTTGGAACCAAAACTGTATGCCTGAGTCTATTTCCCCCTCATGTTACCAGCACCAGACATTATCAGATTTTTTTCTTTACTGTAGGTGTGATCATTTTCTCCCCAGAACTGACTCATTGGAAGAGTTGTCTCAGATACTCATTAAACTAGAGATTCAGTGAGCCTCCCCCCAAAATTGTCATGTTTAATAAGAATATATATAGGACATCCAGCTAAATTTGAATTTCAGATAAACAGAATGATATTGCATGTGAATACAAATTTTATGCTGTTATTTGGTTTATAAAATTAGCTGGGTTAAATGTAATCTGATGGCCCTATATATATGGGCCTTTTTGAAGGAGAGCCAAGGTGCTTTAATCAGTTGTTATACCTGTTCTCAGGAGATTCCAGTACCAATTGTAATATATTGAGGTAGTTCTCTTGATGTTCCAGATGTTTGGAGCCTCCAGATTAATATACCACCATATAACAGCCACAACGTGAATCAGAAAAGGCCCAGCTGGATCAAGTCAACACAAATTCCTGTGAGATAATCAATATTTATTGTTTTGAGTTGTTTGTTAAGCAGAGATATAAACCCTAAATATGTGACTTTGTGAACTTTACCTCTTGTAGTCTGTTACCATTGAATGAAAAGGGGATTCTCTTATTCTTGAAAAGTGAAGGAGGGGGACTTGTTATAATTTCATCTGTAGTTTACCTGAGATTTTATATGTGAGTTTTAATTTTGAAACATTTCATCAGTTTGTTTTTGAAGGAATTTCTATGGGAAATTTTTTTAAGGTTTTCACTCCACTCTTAGAATTTGTAATTTCAATCCCCTTTTATAAGATGATACTTCGAGTATAATTGTGCTTGTTAAGGGAATAAGATAGTGCTGCATGAAGTGGCTCTATAAACCACACAAAAAAGTTATATTCTTTGAAATTTGTATGATGCATGTGCAATAAGAATGAGAGGTTTTTTTTTTTTTCACATCAAGAAGAATTCCTCAAAGAATTTGTCCTGAAACACTTTGTCCTGCTACTGAGATACCTTTTGGCCAGGAAGGCACTTTCCTTGAGTACATGTAGACAGGACTCCTTCTGGAAATAACACGTATATACACATTTCACTTCCAGGCCTTTGTGGCTATGTGGATGCAACACAGGTGGGTGAATGGGTTTATTTAGTGCTATGGTTTTCTTGATATGAAGTGCATTAGTCAGGTATTCTGTATATTCTCATATGTAGATTATTCTTATCTGTTTTTGTTGTGAGCATTCTCATATATTTATATTTAATTAATGGAATTTTTCATATGTAAGAAAGAAAGTCAATATATTGTTTTCAATATAATTTTCTCATAATCCTTCCTTAGTTTAGAATCCAGACCAAGAAGAGGGTATATTTGGGGAAGCTACTAAATACTCAATATTTTGGGATCAAGACCACAGAAAATCTGGGGAAACAATATCATAGGAGGCAAGCTGTAGACCTATTGTAAAAACGTCCCTGAGTGCAGACCAGAACATATGCTGGATAAGGCAAGATTATGACCAACAATTTAGAATGGAGAAGGCTTAAACAGTGCAATTCCTGTTTTGTCTTCCCAACTCACTTATTAGATGAGTAATTTCCATTATGGAAAAGGAATGAGTGTGAAGAGACTAGATGTGTTTTGTTGTGGATCCCTTCTACATAGAAGAATGTATCAGAAATAAAGGTAAGCATTCCCCAGGACAATCCAATATAGGATTTGAACACATGAATAAGTTTCTGCTTACTAAATGATATTCCAGTTCTGCTTTTTTGAAATAATTCTGAGATCCCTTAAATTATTATTTAAAATAAAAAGAAAAAACTTTCCTAGGTCATTTAGTCAAGGTATAAGAAGCAGTCTCTTAGTTTTCTGCCAAGGATGGGAAAGTATGTAGCGTGGTGTGTGAATCTTTTATGTTTGATCTCAGATGGTTAGGTCATATCCAAGAGTTAGGTCATATTCAAGATAAATTCCAGTGTCTCTCTATACTGATAACACTTCCCTAGTGTCATTTTTAAAGAAAACAAATTGTGTTAAGAGATATATGCTTTGTTTCCACAACTGGACCAGAATTTGGCTCACTGCTAGTGTAGAAGACTAGTTCTACTTGGCACTCATCTTAGATGGTGGTCTGCATAAGGAAGGCATTTTTTAAAATTAGAGAAAGGGGAGAGAAGAATTTTTTTTGTAAGCATTTCTGGTGTGGAGAAACTTGCTCATCATGGTTACCACAGAAACCTGATGTCATTGTGTTGATCATGGTGACCTGGAGGACATTTTAAGAAGATCTAGGTGATTTGGTGAGGTGTTTCAACTCAGGGAGGGTGTGGGTGCCCTGCTGTGGGGGCTGAAACCCCTGGGTTGTTGGGAGAGAAAGGGACCCCAGACCAAGTTGCCTCATTCTGCTCTGGAACAAGGTGACTGCTCACTGGAAAGGGAGAGAGATATGGGATCCTTCTGGCACCAGGCAGTGTGATGTCCTGAACCTGTTAAATTTCTCTGTTAAATCTGAATGAATGAGGATAAAACAGGGAATGGCCCTCTCTGAGCCCAGCTCTCCTCTGTAAAATGGGGGTGGAAATGCTCACCCACATGCCCACCCACGTGCAAGTACATATCCCTGTGGATATTGTGAGATCACAAATGCTTGTATGAATTAAGACCACTTACTCCTTTCAAATTTGTACTTAGGGAATAGAGGAGGAAAGGATAAGGAAAATGGGTGGTGAGAAGTCCATTATACCCTCTGTTTGTTATGATCTATACCCAATTACATCATTGTCATTGGTCATTGACCAGTGCCTAGCATGGTGCCAGGCAAATAGTTGCTCTTATAGGGCACAGTGATTTCTGTATTATTTTTCTTTCCTGGAAGTTCCTCAGATGGCTCATGTCAGGTGTCAGAAGAAGATAGTTTCTGAGAATGTGGCTTATGATTGTTGCTCAAGATCTGAAGGGCAGCAGTGCTCAGGAGACCAACAATTCCATCCCTGGTAAGATATAATGCCTAGCTAAAGTGAGTTTATATATCTGAATAAGAGTATATGGAAGAATAGCACAAATGAGATTCACAAATAGACACAAAGTAGAGAAGTTAATTTGATCTCATGAGGTTGACCTAACCCTAACCCTAACCTCAATCCTAACCCTAATCCTTCACCAATAAGTGGTTCATATTAGCCCTTGAGGCCCATGTTAGAAATGTTTTCTTTGTTTCAAAGCAAAGAATAATTTGCTGGGGAAAATGATGATTAACATGCATTTGGAATTACATATTAGTGCATTTGCACTACATTTTTTGCAGTGTTGGGGAGTGAGGCCTTATACACACTAGAAAGGCACTCTTCCTCTCTACTACATGTCCAGGCTTCTTTTAATTTGAAACAGAATTTTATTAAGTTGCTCAGACTGGCCTTGAAATTGTGGCCATCTTGTCTCAGCCTCCCAAGTAGCTGGGATTACAGGTATGCACCACCTCACCTGATTGTGTTTTCAGTAACATACATATATATACATATACATACACATACACAAATCTATATACTAATGTATAAATTATATTTAGCAATTTGCACATGTGAGATATCTATCTATCCCTTTATGTCTTTATCTATATATCCATATTCATAGTTCCTGGCTCAATAACTAGAATTTCCCTTTCCTAAGGCAGTTCATAGAGTCTCTGATGTTCCTCTGTCTTGGATCTGGCCATAAAGAAATTCATTAATATCTCTGGTCTGATAGTAGGTCATACGACCCTCATGTCAGTAAGAGTCCTGCACCATATGATGGAGAAAGGATTGCTATACAGAGATGCCAAGAAAAATGTCAACAGGACTTGCTGAGTTTTTCTACCCAGTCTAGTAGGATTAGATCATATGCTTTTCCAGTTACATTTCTCAATGGTCATCCATGCTTTGAATGTGCTTATATTATGAAGCCTCTATAAATGACTCCACAATGCTGAGTTCAGGGAGTTTATGGATAGATGAACAGATAGAGATTTGTGTAGTGTGGCACCTGGAGAAGACATGGAAGCTCCAGGCCTCTTCCCCCAATGCTTGTCCTACATATTTCTACATCTGTGTCCTTTTTAATATTCTTAATAATTAACTGGTAAATATGTTTTTCTCCATTCTGTGAGTTGCTCAAGCAAGTAAATCAAACTTGAGAAGGGGACTCTACAAACCCTGACTTATAGCTGGTGGGTCAGAAAAACAGGCAAAACAACATGGGTTTGTGATTGCCATCTAAAGTGTGGGTGGTGTGGTCTTCAAGATTGAGTCCACATTCTGTGGGCTGAGAACTGAATTGTGTGTAAGAACTGTACTGAATTAAAGGATACCCACATCTGCAGCATTGCTTGCATGGTAGGTGAGATTAAATAAAACAACAAAAATAAAATAAAGTAACAAACTGCACTTTCCTGGGGTTAAAAGTGTATTGTTGAGTAAAAGTATGGGAGGTAATGTGCTTGAGATCAGTTTTTTCTCTTTGTGTATCACTCTAATGGTGTGGAAATATAAAATTTTAGGTGTTTCTAGCATTTGAAATTATAATACTTCTTTCCTTGAACTGTATTTTTTACACATTTTAATAAAGTTTTGTAAGCAATGTTAGTTAAAATTTTAGTTACTAAATAATAATATTTTCAAGAATAAGAATTACTGTTCAAATACAGTTTTCTCTATTTAAATGACATTCCCTAAGATAACCAATTACTCTTAAGTATCATGATTACTTTCCTTGAGCACAAATTTTTTATTTCTATAATTCAAAAGGAAATAAGCACAAATATATCATCATATGATAACAAATAATCATTTTTATCATGGTCATATGTGTTAGTTAGATGTAAAGGGGGGCAGTTTTGGTTCGTCGATAACTCCCAGAAAAGACGCTCCGCAGATACAGGTCTCACACGAGGAACTTTTATTCAAGCGGACAAAACGTGTCTGCTCGGGGAAAAGGGAAAGGGAAAAGAGAAAGAAGATGGTGCACGGTTCTTTGTATTGGAATTTCATGGGCTGGGAGGAACCAATCACGGAGGAGAATTATTACAGACTGACTGATGGACCAATGACATATTGGAACGTAATGTGGGAGGCAGGAAGGTTACGGCGACATAAGCCGGAAATTCCTGTAACGGGAAAGGCGGGCTTAACAGCAGATTGACAGGCGGGTTGGGAGGGAAAAAGGTGGCTTTATACCTAACATTCCCCCATTTCCTTTTTTATAAAAAAAAATTTTTTTTGGGTACATGGATGAAGGTCAGTCTTCTGTAATTACTTCCTGCTGAGGTGTGGACGTAGAGCTGGTATCATTGTGACAGGAAGAACTGGAGACTTGATAGTTTCTCTGGAGGCACATCTGCAGCCAGACTCCAATCCTGGAGGCACATCTGCAGCCAGGCTCCAATTTTTGTGAGATTCTGTTATTTCTGCAATACTAGTTGATTAATTGACATGGAAGTAAAAGACAGGGGGTGGAAGAACTGAGAAGTTGTTCCCATAACAAAGCCTAGCAAAGGCTGGAGAGGACAGGCCTTCATTTGGGAGTTTCAACATTGTCTAGGTCATCAGGAATGTGAACACAACATTTAGTACTAGCAAACATAGATTAAGTCTATTTTTGTCTGTAGGCCTTAAACTGACTAAAAACAGAAATTCTGACTCTAGCAGTTTCTCTTGATATTTACTATTATTTTTAAATGCCCAAGAATGCCTATACTTTGGTTTTAACTGATTTGCTAGATGTTTAAGATCAAACTGGTCAAAGTGACCTGTTCCTGTCTGTTAAAGAGTCAGCTAAGTTTCCACAGGGGTAACTTATAGAGAACTTAAGAGCAGTTTCTTAGCTCCATTAGTGCAATTGGTTAGGCAGGGTCTTTTCGATGACATGACTTTCCTTGAAAGCGCCAGGGATGTCTCCCTTTTCCTGTGACCCTCCTCTGCAGCAGATGCACTGAGTCGCTTTTTCTCTAGCAGTCTCATCAATCTCCTTGCTCAGGAGGTTGTGTGACCCAGAGTTGCAAAGCTTTTTGGAGAAGTCCTCTTGTTCCCTGGGTTCAGGCTGACTTTGAGGGCAAGACCCAAATATGGAGTTTTTCTTGGCCTCTGTATTTAATTTCTATCTTTAAGTTTGATCTTAACCATCAAGCAAGTCATTCTCACCAGTCATAAAGTAAGAGTACTGGGCTTTAGCTTTAATGTCTATAACTTTACAGTTATTTACCCCCTTTTATCTAATTGGGGTTTACATTATCTGTTCTATAGGTGATGGCTTACTATTCCAAGTTAATTTACGGTGTTCACTCTTGAAGCAGTACTTCTGAAAAATATTGATCAGGCAACAATTAGAGTTTACAAGGAAAATACAAAATAGAATTACCAACAGTAAAACATTCAGTTTGTGCAATAGCTATCTTGAATTTTGGCTGAGTCCCATTTTTGCTACTGCATATTACTCTTTCTTAAATGTCATTTTACATATACCCTATTGATGACAGGTCCTATAACAGAATATTAAATGATAGGGTTACCATTACAGACAAGTTTAATTTGGAGAACAGCAGCTTGATAAATTTTCTGCTTTAAAGACTTGCATACCTGGAAAATATGAACACATTTAATATACAAAGAATAATGTTTTTAAGTATGTTACTTCATGGAATAACCTTATAAATTAATTAGATGTCTCTAACAAACACATTTGAGTAATCCCATACATGTTGACTCCAATTCACTCATCTTATTGTAGAAAAACCAAGATATCAGACAAGTGTATCAATAGTATTTGCTGTCTCTTTTCTGTTGAAGAAAATTCCTAGAAAATTGATGTTAGACATTTTATAAACATTGATATTTTATTAGTTTGACCACTTGGAGACTTGTGAGTTAATTTTAAGGACATTTTACTTCTATTAGTATACCCAATTTAAATTGAACCTCATTAAATCACGTGAATTAAAAATATTTGGATCCATTTTTAAAAATTTAATTTTTATGCACGCTTATATTTAATACAAAAGTAAAGGCCTTGTAATATTTATCTCCATTGCAATGTAGCAGATGTTCAAAAATAACTCGAGTTGGATAAAAAGAACTGATCAAAAATCATTAACCTAGGTCTGTAGGATCAAAATTGTGAGCTCAAAAAAAACAGCATTTAAGAAAAACAAAGTCATGGAAGAAAAATGATAATGGTTATTAATTAAAGCATGAGAATATAAGAAGGAGAGAAAAGTTGAAAGGGAGAAAAGTATTCTGAGTTGTAGCCCAGGAGAAATTTAAAATGGACACTTTTTTCCTTGGGCTTGAAACTGGTCTCCTACTGAGCCTTTCTTCATTTACATTTCAATGTAACCCTTGACTGAGATCTGAATCTGAAAGGGGCTAATATGTTCTAGCAGAGACTTGATGCTTAGGACCTTTTAATTTCTTGAATGTGTAGGGAGAGCTAAGATAAGAAAGAAAAGATTTGAAAATAAGGAATTAGCCAAGAGAATGTGTTCAGGTTTTACTCCCTCCATGTCAGCCACCTCCAGTAAAGGAGCTAGAATGTGTGTACGAGACCACATGGTTGGGGAACTTGGTGGACTGAATGGAGGAGTGCAAGGAGAAACAGAATGAGGTGAACTCAGAAGGGAAAGAAAGGTTAAAAGGTGGGGGAGAAGCCAAGAGAGGTTTAGCAAGAAAGAAAGGAAAAACAAGAAGGGGAAAAGTTCCTTTCCATTCACCAGGTTGCCCATATATGTACTTAATTATAACTATCATAATTAGGCATAAAATTTTACTTAGTATAAAGCTAGAATTTAGGGTGTCATAAATAGACCATTCTGACTTACTATCTAAAGGACAATTTAGCTCTGATTCAGGGAATAGGTGAAGGGGTTTGAGATGATAGTGCTTTGCAAATGTAAAACAAGAGCTCTCTAAGCTCAGACTAAGAGGAGTACTTTGCAAATGTAAAACAAGAGCTCTCTAAGCTCAGACTAAGAGGAGTACACTGATACTAATTATGCAAATTAGGCAACCCTAAGCTGTAGGACTAGATAAAGTACTAAGAGGAGTGCACTGATACTAATTATGCAAATTAGGCAACCCTAAGCTGTAGGACTAGATAAAGTACTAAGCTGTGTGTGGTAGATAAGATATGCCCTGTGTGAAACATATAAAAACCCCAGATTGTAACCCTGCTTGGGGCTATACCTGTCCCGCGACCGTCTGCGCACGGTCACGGTCAGGTCATTAAGCTGGCTGGCGTGCCCCTCTGTGTGTGAGAGCATCACAAAATAAACCATTCGTTGGTTTGCCATCTCCGTGTGATCGTGTCCTCAATCCCGTACGTCTCGTCGTCCTCTGATTGGCAACTCAGAGAAATCTAGCTGCCCTTCAAGACAAAGAAGTGCTGCGGTGCTGCTCGCTTCAGCTGGCGTAGTTGGCAGGATTCCTGGACGAACGTCGCGGGTCCGTGGATTGGTAAGAAAATCCCTTAGCCTTAACAGAATATATCTCCCACAGGCCAGTCAGCATATATATATATATAATAATTCATATATAGTTATATTTATTATCTTGAGTTGATTTACACCCATATTAATATATATATGTTTATTTAATATTTAAACTGAGGCACTTGGCTAACTGAGGTCAGTCTCTAATACCTCTGAAACTCCAAAAGGCACGACCGGGGAAACCTGGTTTAAGACCGGCATTGGTCAGCGAACCTTGACCGAAACTCCAAAAGGCACGACCGGGGAAACCTGGTTTAAGACCGGCATTGGTCAGCGAACCCTGACTGAAACTCCGAAAGGCACGACCGGATGCGTCTGGTTTAAGACCGGCATGGGGGCGTGACACCCGCGCTTCCCACGGTAGCGGACGTCAGGGGGAGTCTGGCAAAGGTAGCGGACGTTGAGGGGAGTCTGGCAAAGGTAGCGGATGAGGGGAGACATACGACCCTAACCGCCAAGTGCACAGTAAATTCTGCTCCAATTCATTTACCTCTAGCCTCAAACAAGTCAACTCAGATAATAATTACAGTAATTATAGCATTAATATCATAATATGATAAGGGACTGGCTTATAAGTAAATATTGCTTCGAGCTAGACAGTTTGTACAAGGGTACCCAGAACGACTCAATCCTTCAGTGGAGAATTAGAATTCTTAAGGTGCGCACCTTGGCAAAATTAATAAAGTTACTCCACTAAGTAGTAAATGAATATGGCCATGGCAAATCTTATTTCAGCGTTTAAGAGATTAAAAATTAAGGAGGATCCTGCAGGTCTCAAACCCCAATCACCTTGGAGAAATAGTGAACGCATAGTCCAAGGGAAGTTTGTTAAGTATAAGAAAGGCACAGACGTTCAGATTCCGTTGAGCAGTCCGGAGAACGTCGAGCCTATCTTGGCTCGAGCCGACAAAAAGGAAATCCCAGGGATATTAATGAAAGTAATAGATGACATACATCAAGATAGAATGAGAGGCAAACGCCTAGTAAAAGAAGCAATACAAAATGCCAGATCCCCCGCTATAGTTAACCAGTTATCAAAAATTGCAGACCCAGTGAGCGTAACTAAAACTAACACACCAGCCAGAGGATGGAATGATAAGTCAGAAGTAGTAGAAACTAGAGAATTGAACAGACAAGAATTAGCTCAGGCAAGAATAGATTATAGGCAAGGAAATATGTCCGATGCAGATTATATGGTTCACTTATATCAAGGAGGAGCACGATCCCTCCGTTTGAATAATGAAGAATTAGGTCAATTGGCTTTAACACCAGAAAATCCTAATTTGCATGATGCCTTACAAGTAGTACAGGAAAGTGTAATAGGCACCTTTTCATTATGGACATGGATGTGCATGGCATGGAGGCATGCCTTCCCTATTATAGATTTAGAGCAGTTTCAGGATAAGGTGAGATGGCAAACACCAGAGGAAGGTCTAAAAATGTTTAAGAAAATAGGCACATTACTATGCATTTATGATGATCACGCAGACCACCCTCTCCGCCATCCCTTAAATAAAACCCTTAAAAGGCTAATTCTTAGAGGAGCCCCTTCCACCTTGCAGTTTTCTTTACAAATGGCCATGTCCACCTATAACTCACTCTCAGATGTATATCAATTTCTAAAGGATTGCAGGGAATTGCAACAGAAACCAAAGCTAACGTTCCAGGTCTCTCAGGGACTTCCCCGCCCCCTTGTTCGAGTGGATTCACAGGCCCGATCACCCCGTTGGAATCCATTCTACCGTATTCAACCTAATAGAACCTCAGGGCGACAGGGAAACTTTCTGCAAAATAGATATAGAACACCCACAACCCAGCAACCTTTTTCTGAGATCCGTAGAGCAAAAAACGGACTAGGGGTCCAGCGTTCTGGCCAAACCTGGCACCCCAAGCTCGTTTCAGGCCATTTCAGGGGCCAAAATCAAAGCCCACCTCGTCCCAACTTACCTCCAACCGTAAGAACATCACACCCCCAACCCAGGAGCAATTACAGGATAAACAATCAGCGGTGGAACTTACAAAACAGATTACAACCTTCTCGTTCCACACAAGTAAATTATCGATCTTAGAACCAGATAACAGACCTCACATTTTTGTGACCGGTGATTGTAATGGCACCACCTTTAGTGCCTCCTTTTTAATTGATACAGGCAGCCAAGTAACCATTATTGATCATTCATTGATCCCAGCTGCCAAACCCACATCACAAATCTTGATTCAAGGGATCTCTGGTAATCCAATCCATGCGAATGTGGTATTTGTTAATCTTTATTGCTATGATATCCAAATTCAATGTGAAGCACTTACATTCGCTGCTCCTGCTAACATTTTAGGTATGGACACCCTACCTCTATTTTTTGGGGAATATTTACCCCTAAAAAAACTCAAGTGCTTTTCTTCCACTATAATGCCAGCAGTGGCTATTAACCCCATTGCCTTACCACCCATACCACCCTCTTTTACACCCCAATACCCTCTAAAGGGTGGACATGAAGAAATTACCAACACACTTAATACTTTGTTGGATAAAGGGATTATTGAGCGCACTACCTCTTTTAATTATAACAGCCCCATCTGGCCTGTAAGGAAACCTAATGGTTCTTGGAGATTCACTGTTGACTATCGGCAGATTAATAAACTTTCCCCTGCCATGCCTGGTCAATTACCCGATGTTGAATCTATTTTTAATTCCATCAGGGAATATGTCCCAACATTTTTTGTTACTATTGACCTCTCTGACATGTTCTTCGCCATTCCATTGGCAGAAGAATCCCGGGATATTACCACGTTCACGTGGAATGCCCAACAATATCGTTTTACTAGGTTACCTCAGGGCTACAAAAATAGTCCCATCATTGCTCATAATGCCCTCCAAACTTGTTTACCTTGGTCGTCCCTTCCTCCAGACATCAAACTTTTCTCCTATGTGGATGACCTTTTACTTTGTGCTCATTCAGAGCAGTCAGCAGCTCAGGCCAAAGACATTGTTATCTCGGCATTACAGAATGCAGGATGGTCTGTGAACCCAGATAAAGTTCACGGACCAGCCACCCAAGTGAAGTTCTTAGGTGTACTTTGGTCCACCGAAGGCCCTACTGTGCCCTCGCCAGTCTTGGATAAGTTACTTAACTTACCCCCTCCTAAATCCAAAACAGAAGCGCAACATCTTATTGGCATGTTTGGTTATTGGAGAAATCACATTCCTTTCTTGCAACTTCTTCTGGCACCTATATATAAAGTTACCCGAAAAGCTTCTGATTTCTTGTGGGATATTCCCCAAGTAACTGCTTTTTCCCAAGCTAAAGAGTATATTCAATTATACTCTAAACTCTTCATCCCTCAACCTGGAGATGTTCTTGTTATTGACCTTTTCTTTTTAAATGGTTATGGAACCTGGGGCATTTTTGCTAAGTCTGAAGGCACTTCAAGACCTGTAGGCTTCTATTGCAAACGCTTCCCCTATTCTTCTAATAAATATTCTTTATTTGAAAAGTATGTGTGGACACTTATGACCGCACTACAACATTTTACTTTTGACCTTCACAGACGTGAATTCCTGATTAGGACCCCAGTTGCCCTACTGGATTGGATTAAAATGCCTGATGAGTCCCTCAAAGGACTCCCTATGGAACCTAAGGTCCTTACTTGGAAATGGTTCCTCCAAAATTTGATCTCTCAAGGCCAATTTAAATCCTCCTCCTCCCCAGGCAAACTTTCCGAACTGATAGCGGCTGCTCCTCTTGTAGAACTCCCCGACATTCCCCCCGAACGTGTGTTAAAACCTATCGGTCGTTGGGGCCCTAATTCCCCCTCCACCACCAATGTATGGTACACTGATGGCTCAGCTTCAGTACTTAACTCTATAGTCCATTGGAAAGCAGCTGCCTTCAGACCATCGGATGGTTGTGTCCTGGAAGACCAGGGGACGGATAAATCAGCCCAAATTGCTGAATTAATAGCAGTTCTTTTGGCTGTCAGACATTCTGTGAATGAAGGTCACAAGGTAATTCACATATTTTCTGATTCATGGTCAGTTTGCAATGGTATAGCAATATGGTCCTCTAAATGGCTCTTGACTGATTTTACTATAAATGGCAAGCCAGTGTGGGGTCGTGACTGTTGGAAAGAACTTGCTTCTTCCAACATTACCATTCTAATTACTCATGTTGATGCACATACTGGACGCACTGACGCCCACTCCAAAAATAACGACATTGTTGATAAAATCGCTAAATCTTATACTCTTAAATTGGTTAACAAAGCGCCTTGGTCCTCAGAACAAATTGGAGACACTAAATTAAAATTAACCAGAAAACCTGACTGGAAATTGGCTAACAAAACGCCTTGGTCCTCAGAACAAATTGGAGACACTAAATTAAAATTAACCAGAAAACCTGACTGGAAATTGGCTAACAAAACGCCTTGGTCCTCAGAACAAATTGGAGACACTAAATTAAAATTAACCAGAAAACCTGACTGGAAAGTCTCTCCTCCTCCCACTGAATTGCCTATTCATGTCTCCGAGATTACTAAGTTACATATCGCTCTGGGACATATTGGTACTCATGGGCTTTATCAGTGGTGTTCACACCGAAATTTGGGCGTTACCTGGCATCAATGTAAACTAGCTGTCAGACATTGCCAACACTGCCCTCAATCCCTCACCCGTTTTCGTCGTAACCCCCCTGCTTCTACTGCATCACCCCAATCCTTTAATCACACCTTACAAATTGATTTTATTGGTCCTCTTTCAAATAAACGTTTTGTTTGCGTTATTCTGGATGTATCTACAGGACTTGCTTCGGCTCATGACTCTGCCAAACCTAATCAGGCTGCCACCATCTTTGCACTTTGGGATTGGATCTCTCATTTTGGACCTCCCATTTTGATTGAATCTGATCAAGGCACACATTTTACTGGAACTCTTGTGCAGAAACTAGCCAGTGACTTGGACATCGCTTGGAACTTCCACCTTGCTTATAACCCCACGGCTGCTGGTCACGTCGAACGCTTTAATGGACTACTGAAACAGCGCCTTTCTGCCCTCAAGGACTTGCCTTTCACCCGTGCTCTCCAGATCGCCCTTTTTGAACTGAATTCTCGTCCTCGTTTCCATCGAGATTCTCCTTTGGACGAAGCCTTCCCCAAACACCTTTCTTCTTACCCTTCTGAACCTCCCTCACCGCCTCTGACGTCTTCTAAGGTTCTTCATAAACACCGCAAAGACTCTTCCTTGCAAGAAAAGGACATTGTTGCTTTTGGACCTGGCAATACTTATTGGACTTCCAGCTCTAAGGGAGAACTTTCCCTCGTGAAAGCTAAGGACATCACTCCTTTATAATTTGTATGTATACATTTCTTTGCATTCTTCTCCTCTTCGCCTCCCTGTTCTGGTTTGTTGTACCCCCTTTTTTATGGCCCCTCGCACCCCACTATTGTAGGATAGTTAGGATCATGCACCCCACTAGAATTATTTCTGCTACTCTTACTCTTTGCCTGCTTTACCTTATTACGGTCCTTGTCACCCATTTCACTATTTGTACCACCGAACATCGCCCCCCTTGCAATGATACTAACTCCTCCCACCACTTCCGGTATTGGGTTTGTGTTGTCCTTAATGTTACTATTTGTTGGCTCCCTCAGTAGCCCAAATGGAGCTACTATTGGGACTGACACTTCTCCTGTCAGCACTGTTCCTACTACTCCATGGTATTCAGTTAATCTGTCAACCTGGACCCAAGCCCATGCAGCATCATTTCGAACCTTTGTCAAAGGATACATTTCCCTACATAAAAATGATTCCATAGTTCCTCACTTTTGGCTCTCCCAGCTTTTTCTTAATAATTACACTGCTGCCCAGCAATTGTTTTGGACTAAATATGCCTTTTGCACCCATAGGCTTCAACACTTTTCTCACGATTCTGTTCTTCCTTGTGAAGAATATCATAAAGCCAACATTACAGGCCTTTTTAGCCCTGTTTGGCATTCTACGGATGTTCAATCTGCTTGGGATGATTCTAATATTTTGGAATCTAACCCTTTACGTTGCCATCATATGGAATTGGTTAAAACTGTCTGGGCTCATTCACCTCATTATATTTATCATTTTCAACAGCTTGGACTGCAACATTTTCCTATAGCTGTTAAGTTTGAAAACCACAACATTACTATCACCTATGCTTTAGATACAGATCCCCCTTTCACCTGCTATGCGGCGGCGAAATTATCTCTCTTCGCCCGCATGTTAGCCTTATGGGAAAATGAGGGCCCTAAAGGTGACCCTTGGTATGATGAGTATTATGAGGAATACGGGGATTATAATTATAAGGATGAGGAAGAGGATGACTCTAAGGATGAGGTTCCCACAAATTCTACAACATCAACAACTCTCACAACTACCGCACCTCCTTTTACCACCACCAGGAAACCTTATAATTTATGCAATACAGGCACCTCTATACAATATTGCACTCCTTCTTTTAGATGGCCTCCCTTTCTTCCAGAACCTTTTGGAAATCTGTGCCCTGTTAATATTTCCCTTCTTTTTAAAAGATTGAACTTACCCTTTAATGCCTCTAATGATGTTAATGAACTTAAGGGTGGATTATTGAAAGCAAAAGTTACCTGTGTAGCGGATTTTCCCAATCTACCTATCTTTGGCCGCTTTGAACTCCTCAATGCTCATAGTCGTTACATTGTCTCCAATATTTCCTTCCCACCGGTTGATCAATGGTGGGAAATTATGGCTTTAGGTACTCAAACCTGGAGATACCCAGTGGTCATTACTGACCCTGTCCCTCAACCTTTTGCTAACCTTTTGGCACCCAGTACTCTCCCTCCTACATCTTTCCAAAACCACTTTTCCCCTTACAAAACCTTCTGTATCCGTGCTGTTTTTGCTACTATGGTACCGCTTCACAATGGATCAGCTGAACTAGGCTGGTTCTGTTTCCCCATTCCCCCTTACCAGGAACTATCTATCTCCATCTTTCTTCAGAATTCTCCTAAACCTATTACTATGCCCAAATCATATGTGACTCCTGCCAATTCATTCTTGCTTAAATACCTCAACGTCACAGGCTTTGTTTATGCTGGCAACTCCACTGATGGTGTTGTCCTTTACTCAGAATATTCTGATATTACATTCTACAATAAGTCACTCCATACTGAACCAGATTATTACTCTTATAGCAACTCCCATAACAATAACGCCTCCTCTATGAGGCGTCTACGTTGGGTATGGAAGAATGATTCCCAGGAGTTACATAACAGCATTCCTATATGGAACCTTTCTCATATTTACCTCTTTAACTCCAGTACTTTTAATAGTTCTACAATGAACCTACTCCCCTATTATGCCACTAAATCCCCTGTTTTCTTTCTGCCTCTTAATGTTTCTTCAAAACCTTCGCCGCGCTCTTTTAACATTTCCCTTTATAGACCAGATTCTTATATGCGCCCTTCCCTTCGTGGTGCTACCGGCACTTCCTCTACTACCAGATTCTTTCCTGAATTCTTCCCTATTATTAATATTTCTGACCCCTCACTTGCTTCTATGGTACATTATATGGACATTCCTTGCATGCCCCCTTTACCTATCAATGTGCACAATGATACCCTGGGTTTGCCGTACATTCCTCAATCAGGCCTCAAGCGATGTCATTGGTGTCCCCTTGCTACCAAGCTTCTCTATGTGACCCAGCGATCTATTATGTATAACCATTCTTTCTATGATGTACCCATGGATGTTTTTAATGCCTCTGTTGTTAATTCCACTTACTACCCAGAACGTTCCACCCTGCTACAATTGAAACCTACCGTTACCATTTTAAATTACAAATACCCTTGTATCCAGGAAGTAACTCTCCATCTGGACCAACGTCCTTTTCCTCTTACACCTTATCACAGTACCCCCTATGGTTGTTCTAATCTATCCATTTCTCACTCTATTCCCCGATACCATATCGCCGCAGCTGACAATAGATCCATTAATTGGTGGCTCCATGCTGGTATGGACTTTTCTAAATGGCCCTCACCACGCAAAATTGGCTATTTACCTTACTATTTTTACATGGTAGCCCCAGGGCAAAATAACAAATGGTATATGTATGATATGATCTCCCATTCTATCCTTAAGAACAAAACAGACTTGGTTGATAATTACAGATTTTCTGAGATTTATGAAGTTAAGATGGATCATAAGATGTGTTATAGAACTACCGATTTTGAACCTTGTCTTATTCATCGGGGTGGTTTTAATGAGACCCACTCATGGATTACAGCCCATTTCCCCAGATCTGTTTTGTTTCCACCACATGACCTACCCGTTACCCATACTGCTCCTATGTACTTACCTCTTCTGTATGCTCCTACTCGCTTGCTTGTCCAACCCTCTATCACTCCCATACACCTAATCCTAGACCTTCATGAATTCGCGTCTAATATGGAACCTTGTAAAACCTCTGTGGCTACCATTCTTCCTGACTTATATTATAGCCCTAATGGTGGTATGAACCTCAGACGCCCTCTACAGGCGGCTGCTGTCGGCGCCTTCTTGGCTGGCGCCGCTATTGGAGCTTTAATTGCTGCAGCTATGACTGAAGAACTTAGAGCTGAAATCAACTCCGTTAGAGCGCTCACCAATCAACACACAAGAATCATACATGGAATTTCCAGAAATATGCATACTATGAGCGTCTTGCTACAGAAACTCCAGGCTGAACAACAGGTCTTACATTCTGAACTCCGTTCCCTCCAACAATCTTATACTACTACTACTAACATGATGCAAGCTGCTATAACTCACCTCCAACAACAACAGGAATGCCATCACGTGGAGGCATTGCTTCAGGCATCTTTCACTGATCTACGCACACTCTTCATCACGGGAATTGGACAAGAAACCGCATCAATGATAACCATACTGGACCCTACCAAAGAAAGCCACTGCGACTCTGGACGTTGCTCTTTACATCTTTGGGAAATCTCTACTTCTACTGCTATTGTGGCTTACAAAACTAAACCTACACCTCGGAGAATTCATGACTCATGGGTTCTCCCTTTGGAAGACATGTATTGGGCTCAACTTGACAAACATTCTTGGTTTATTCCTTCTTCCTCCGTTTGGCACCTTGGAAAACAAATGGCTTTGACCTTTCAGGTTATTTCTGATAAACCTCCTACTACGGACGTTGTAGTACATCTTCCTGCTTCATCCATTGCTGATTTGGGAAATTACAGGATTCTTACCTGTCATCACTCCAATTACTCTATCACCCGATGGCAGAATGTTACCTATAATGATACAGTCTACCTGGATCCTGGTTGCCACCTATCTTCCAACGTCATCCGTGTGCTTCATAATGACCTTAACAAAGCTACAACCACTCATGTTTCCATCATCTCCAACCACACCTTTGGACTTGGAATTTTCTTCAGGACACCGGCTTATCAACAAGATTTGATGCAGAAACTTCAGTCTTCCATCTCTGCTTTGAACAGAGTATATGAACAAAATGAGAAAGTATACAAAGCATTCAATGACTCTATTGCTAAGGATCTCCGTCACCTGGATTATTCTTTGAACGAAGTTAAAGCCCTCGTGGATAACTCTTATCTTATCCCAACGCACATCTTTTCTTCCAGTACCACTGACTGTTCCTTTATTGGTTTCTTCCGCAGACTGATAGCTGCTGACTTCGCCTGCATTACCAGATGGAACCCATTCCATTGGCTCAAAGAATCATTTACTGTTGTTTGTTTCCTTTTAGGTGCTTTCTTCATCATTAAAATTTTGCTTTGCATCTGCAATAACACCACTTCTTCGAAGTATGATGAACTTCGCAAGGCCGAACTGTACAACCCCCGGCATTACCTACCGCCGGAGATGCCACAACCGCCATAGACATATCAGACGCCTGGAAAGAGCACGCATATTTGAACTGGAACGCATCCATCATGCTTCCTGTCCACTATGCATCCAATTCCATGTATATGACTTTTTCAAACTTGCAGCTCTGAAAACTTATACCACCTACTCCTTTGATATGTTATCACATATTGTTAAAAGCTTAACTCCAACATTGTTACCATGCAACCTTTGCTCTTATGTTTGCCAACAACCTCATAACCCTTATGTTTTCTCGCCCCTTCCTTCCCCATATATGATTCTCAACCATCTTTGGTTTCATAAACATCCACCTTCCCTTTTGCTTGCTGATTGTTATTATATTAAGTTCCCTTACCATAACCAAGCCCTTTTAGGTCTTCTATTTGCTTCTTTGAATAATCCTGATGCCCCTAGTATAAAAGCATGTGACTGGTTCTTGGCCTTGGAACATTCTTTTCAGCCTCATACTATGAATTTCTTTCTTTCTCTTTTATCTTTCAGAAATAAGTCTGTTATACACCCCCTTTCTTTCTTGGCTCTTAAAGCCATCATGCGACCCTATCTTATTAGGCTTACTAAGTATGTCTACTTACATTATACTTTACCTCCTCTTCTATCCTCTCGCACGGACCCTATTCCTCCATTTAACTCTCTCTCTTTCTCTCTTCTTTAGTACTATCTACGTACCTTCGTCTATTCCTCGGGACACACTCATGGAACACCTCTTCTGGCGCTATGTGGTGGGCCTCCCCCGGTCTTCAAGCCCCAAATTCATCGCCATCGACGGCTCTGTTTTTGATCTTAATCGTCTTCCTCCTTCCGTCCTCCCCGATAGCCACCAGGTTTTCCTCTATAAATTTTGCAATAAAACACTCCCCTCCTATGTACTTAACCTGCCAGGCCATGAAAACCTCCTCCATCTCCTTACCAAATATTGTTATGTTGGAGACCTGGTTCATTTGTGTGGAGCGGCGACGCCCCTCCTTGGGGGTCGCCCCCGCTCCAGGGGACGGACTGAATGGAGCAAAGATTTATAAATGTAAAATAAGAGCTCTCTGAGCTCAGGCCAGGAGGAGTGCTTTGTAAATGTAAAATAAGAGCTCTCTGAGCTCAGGCCAGGAGGAGTGCTTTGTAAATGTAAAACAAGAGCTCTCTAAGCTCAGACTAGGAGGAGTGCTTTGCAAATGTAAAACAAGAGCTCTCTAAGCTCAGACTAAGAGGAGTACTTTGCAAATGTAAAACAAGAGCTCTCTAAGCTCAGACTAAGAGGAGTACACTGATACTAATTATGCAAATTAGGCAACCCTAAGCTGTAGGACTAGATAAAGTACTAAGAGGAGTGCACTGATACTAATTATGCAAATTAGGCAACCCTAAGCTGTAGGACTAGATAAAGTACTAAGCTGTGTGTGGTAGATAAGATATGCCCTGTGTGAAACATATAAAAACCCCGGATTGTAACCCTGCTTGGGGCTATACCTGTCCCGTGACCGTCTGCGCACGGTCACGGTCAGGTCATTAAGCTGGCTGGCGTGCCCCCCTGTGTGTGAGAGCATCACAAAATAAACCATTCGTTGGTTTGCCATCTCCGTGTGATCGTGTCCTCAATCCCGTACGTCTCGTCGTCCTCTGATTGGCAACTCAGAGAAATCTAGCTGCCCTTCAAGACAAAGAAGCGCTGCGGTGCTGCTCGCTTCAGATGATTTAATCTCAGGGGCGAGTTTTCTGGGTTGGATGTTTTGAATTTCATGGTAAGCTGAGACCCACCTGGGTAGTGGATTTGGCATCCCAGAATCCATGGTACCAGGCAATGAGAGGTTAAAAACAATGATTAGGTCGTCACCCGAAATCACTGTTTAACCAGGCAAAAAGCCGAGAGAGAGTTTGAAGACCTGGCCAGGGTTTCGAGAGGGAGCCGCGAGAGGAGGGGGAGAAAAGCCGCAGAGCAGCGAGAGGGACTAGCAGTGGCAGAAGTGAGTAAACTTCAAACCCTGAGAAAGAATCACAGCACCATAGAATTCAGACATCCACCCAACAACTAAGACCAATTATGAGGACCAAGGAGGTACCCCCACACCTCAGCGGTTGAGTGGCAGGAGCCACGAGGTGTGAAGCCGCAGGGCGGTGAGAGATGAAGCCGCTGGGCGGGCAGCGAAAGGCTGCGAGCCAGCGGAGGGAGCTGGGGACTGGCCGCTTTATAATAAGGAGGGGGGCTGCAGCGGACTGCAGGTGGAGGTGCGGGTAGCCGAGATGTGTTTAAATGGTCAGGGGCCTGCCTAAGGGGAACTCACCAATTTTGGAGTCCGGTGTTGTATGCAGAAAACTGGGCATCCAGGTAAATGGAAGGTGAGCCTGAATCTGCGGGCGCAGGAGAAATCAGATGGGGTTCCGCTTGCTTAGTCAGCGGAAAAAAAACACCCATCCCGGGTCTTTCGGCACCAGATGTTAGTTAGATGTAAAGGGGGGCAGTTTTGGTTCGTCGATAACTCCCAGAAAAGACGCTCCGCAGATACAGGTCTCACACGAGGAACTTTTATTCAGGACAAAACGTGTTCGCTCGGGGGAAAAGGGAAAGGGAAAAGAGCAAGAAGATGGCGCATGGTTCTTTGTATTGGGATTTCGTGGGCTGGGAGGAACCAATCATGGAGGAGAATTATTACAGACTGACTGATGGACCAATGACATATTGGAACGTAATGTGGGAGGCAGGAAGGTTACGGCGACATAAGCCGGAAATTCCTGTAACGGGAAAGGCAGGGCTTAACAGCAGATTGACAGGCGGGTTGGGAGGGAAAAAGGTGGCTTTATACCTAACAATATGTAGTATGGATCAGTTTGATCTTAGGGTAGATACATTAATAAAACAAGAGAATAATAGTAGTAACCATCAGACATTTATTTAATTATATCAAAGACTAATCTACCTACATAAAATATATGCTAGTTTTAGTAAGTTTTAACATACATGTGTGCTGATTAATTCAGTGTTACAATAAAGATAATAAACATAAATATCACCTCAGAAATCTTTCTTATAACCCTTTGCTATTCCCTCCACCTATTCCTCTCTAGATTCTTTCTTTATGTCACTTTGCCCCATTCTCAGAAAACACTGATCTTTTGTCACTGCAGAACAGTTTTCATTTGTTATAAAGGGAATCATAAATTGCCTATTCATTTTTTCCTTTTTTTATGTGACCTTATTATTTTTAAATTTATTCTTATTTTTGCATGTATTAATAGTTCTTATTTTCTATTACTGGGTAAAATTCCATGACCTAGATATACTACATTTTTTATTATCATTTGAATTGTTCCCATTTTGAATATTTTTAATTGATTAAGGATTTTGTCTAATTAAATTTATTTTTGTGCTACTGAGAATCAATTTTTTAAAATTTTTTTGGGGGGCAATGTTTACTTTATGGAAAATATTTTAGAGTACAATCAATGGCTAGAATATTTGGTAAATGTAATAATAACATTGTAAGGATCTGACAGATTGTTTTCCAAAGGGTTCATACAATTTCCCCCACCAACAATGTATGAGACTTGGACAGAACTTGGACAGAACTTAGTATGGCAGTCCTTTTTTATTCCAGTCATTTTCAGAGACATATAGTGGTATCTCATTGTGGTTTTTATTTATGTTTTGTAATGATTTTAATCATATCTTCTTTCTTCCTCTCTTTCACTCTCTCTCTTCCTGGTACTGGAGTTTAAATGCAGAGGTGCTTATCACTGAGCTATATCTTCAACCCTTTTTACATTGTTTTGAGACAGGGTCTCACTAAGTTGCGCAGACTGGCCTGAAACTCATGATTCTCTTTCCTCAGCCTCCTGAGCTGAAATTACAGCCATGCACCACCATGTCTGGCTAAATACTATATATATATATATATATATATATATATATATATATATATATATATATATAGTGTGTGTGTGTGTGTGTTTCTTTTATTTTTCTTTTTACATATGTATATTTATATGCAAGAGAAGGCACTTGCTCACTCACAGAATATACCAAAATTTCTCATAATCAAAGGCTGAAGGTCACCTTTGCTGCAGAGACACAAGCAAGGTACTCTTCTCTCCTGCCAGCCCATTTAAGTTGGAGAGGCAAAAGACAAATATTTTCCCAGTCTGCTTATCCCCAGTCATGCCTGGGGGTGGATGCCAGTGGCTTTGGTGACTCTAGATAACCTCAGCACAATTGCACATCCCCCAGATGATGGCAATGACCAATTTGAATGTCTGCCCTATCAACTTTTGATGGTAGTCACAGTGCCTCCCATGGTGACCACGGGTGACAGGGAATCACCTGAGTGAGAAGGAACAGGGAGTGAGGAAGAGACAGCACCTAGACCCCACTGCAACAGGAACTCCACATGAACTGCTGTCCTGCAGACACAAAGAGTCCCTTTCCCTCCCCAGGGGCTCTTCATCTCAGTCTCCTCTGAAATAAGAGCTCCTGGGGAAGTCTATGGGGGAGGCATTTTAATAATAAAAATATGTCTCAATTTGTAGCACTTGGTAACCTTGGTGGGTCTGTGGTGGGTGGAAGGCTTTGCCTGGTTGCTGGTGACCCTGGGTAAGGATTGTTGGTACAAGGAGAGATCACACTCCTGTGTTGGGATTTCTTCTGAACCTTCAAGGGTGAACTACTTTTACCTAATCTATATTTACTAAGTTTCCTTTGAGTTCTGTGGGTGAGCCTCCCTCACCTAACAGTGTTCAGTCTCCTCTGTTTCCTTTGTCTGAGTTCCCTATCCATTCCATGCTCCTTTATTTCTGGGTCCTATTGGTGTGCACACTTCACTTTACAGTGCTCACTCTTCTCTCTGTCATGTTTTGGGTTCTCCAATGCAATCCTTCTCAAACTCTTCTGGGTCCTGTGTGTGAGCACTCCACCCCTCACTGTGCACAGACTTCTCTAGGTCCTCTCCTTAATGTCAATTCACACACCAATGCCCAGGGTCATTTGAATCCTATGGTGAGAACCAATCACACACAGGTGTTCAGTTTTCCCTGAATATTATTTTGGAGTGCCCCTTATCTTCCAGTACTCTGCATCCTCTGTTTCCTCTGGGTGACCTCCCCTCATCCAGTGCTCATTATATTCTGGGACCTCTGGGTGAATGCCCCTCACCTTGCAGTGCTCAGTCTCCTCTGTGCCATGTGCTAAGTTCACAGAACCAAACTTATTGCAGTCTCATCTGGTTCCTGACAATGATCAAATGTAGTTGAACATTGCTCAGCCTTCTCTGGGTCCTGCCAAAATCTCGCCTCATTCAACATTGTGAAGATTACTCTGATACCTGTGTGTGAGTTCCCATCACCCGTTAGTGCTCTGATTCCACTGGATCCTCTTCGTGATAGCCCCTCTCCTAACATTGCTCAGCCTTCTTTACTTAAGCTGCAATTTTCACATAACCTGTCTTTCTTAGTTTTTTTTTTTTTTTGTGACCTGTGGGTGAGCGCCCTCACCGAATAGACTTAGTCTCCTCTTTTTCTTTATTCTCATTTAACTAACCATTTCTTGCTCATTTAATCTGGGTGATTTTGGTGAGCATCCATCACCTTAGAGTGCTTAGTCTTCTCTGTGTCCTGTTTTAGGTTCCCCAAGGTAATCCTTGCCCACAGTCCTCTGAGTCATGTGAGTGAGTGTACCTCATCTAACATTGCTCAGTCTTCTCTGGGTATTGTCCTTAATCTCCCTTCACAAACCATTGCTCAGTGTCATCTGAATCCTCTGGTGAAAACACCTTTCACACAGATATTAATTTTTTTTTAGAATATTGTGTTGGAGTGCCCCTTACCCTCAAGTACACTTTCTCCTCTGTGTTCTATGGGTGAACATCACAATCCAGCAGTGCCCTGTATACTCTGGGACCTCTGGGTGAGTACCTCTCACTCAGCAGTGCTCAGTAACCTCTGTGCCATGTGTTACGTTCCCAGAGCCAAACTTAACTCAACCTTCTCTGGCTCCTGTTTTTGATCATAGAGAGCCTAACCTTGCTCAGCCTTTTATGGTTTGTGTCTTAATTTCACCTGTCCCACTATTACTCATGGTCTTCTGAATCCTGTGGGTGAGTGATCCTCTGCTAACATTACCCATTATTATTTGTGTCCTGTACTTAATCTCCACTCCCACACCATTATTCAGGGTCCTCTGAGTCATGTGGGTGAGCACCACTTTCCCACCAATGCTCAGTACTCTGTGGGTATTATTCGATGGTGGAGATGCACCACCATTGTGCAGTCTCTAATGAGTCCTCAGCAACTTGATAGTTTGAATAAAATATCTGGGAGGGCCCTGTTCCTTCTAATGCACCATCTCAGACCTTATCTATGTGTCAACACCAGTACTACTGTGGAAATTTAGACTAATGTGGATACCTTCTCTTTTGAAAAATCTCAATAGGTACCTGGTGCTGCCATGCAGACCAGCTCCTTTCAAATGCCTGAAAATTCAAGACAATTTTTAAGGATGTCAATGCCCACAGCACTGGGGATCTCATTCTACCATTCATCATTGACAATTTCCACACTTTTTATAAAGGAACTGAGGGCTTATGGGTGATGTAGTTCAGACAGGATTTCTGAAATCTTTCTGAAGAGTAGAAAAGAATATTTTTAATAATTTTCAGAATCTTCTCTGATATGTCACTAGTTGCTCCCTGTTGACAAGAGAGTAAATCTCCTAGGACACCTGATTCAGGCAAAATTCGCCCTGTCAATGGACAGTGTGAAATGTACCCAAGGACAATTTCCTGTCATCATGGAGGACTTCTCCAGATGGTTGAAAATGCAGCAGTGTCACATCACCTCAAAACTACCTGAGACCATGGCCTGATGGACTCCCTTGATTAGGGTCCAAAACTGTGAATCATCTTGAAGAGCACCTCTCTTCCAAAAGAAATCTGTCTCCTCTGACTCCTATGGTAAAAAAACAAAAGAAAACAAAACAAAAAGAAAACATCATTTAACATTGTTCATGATTCTCTGTGTACTGCCCTAAGTCTCCCCTTACCCCATCATTGCTGAGGGTGCTCTGGGTTCTGTGAGAGTACCCCTCATCCACAGTGCTTCCATTCCACTGGGTCCTCTAGTTGATTGCCCTTGTCCTAATGTGGCTAAATCTACTTTATTTAAGCTGCTAAGTTCATCTGACCTGTTCTTTCTCAGTCTCATTTTGGTCCTGAGTGTGAGTGTCCCTCACTTAATAGTGCTCAGTCTTTCTGTTAGTTTTTTTCTGAGTTTCCTAAACTTTCCTTGATCATATTTCTCTGGGTGAGTTGTGTGAGTGCCCTAACCTAATACTACTCAGTCTTTTATCATCTTGTTCTATCTTCCCCAATTCACTTCTTGCTCAGACTTCTCTGGGTCCTGTGGGTGAGCACCTTTCACCTGAGAGTGTTTAATATTCTCGGGGTCTGTGCTTAATCTCCCTTCACACAACATTGCTGAGTGTCATTTCAGTCCTGTGGTGAGTACCCCTCCACACTGCACATTTTTTCTGAATATTGTTATGGAGTGACCCTTACCCTCCAGTACCCTATCTCCTTTATGTCATCTCAGTGATTGCACCTCATCCACTAATGCTCAGTATTCTCCTGGATCTCTGGGTTAGCACCCTCACTCAGCACTTTTCATTCTCCTCTGGATGATGTGTTAAGTTTCCCTAACTGTCTTTGCTCAGCCTCATCTGGCTCCTGAGTGTGAGAATATATAGCCTAACAATGCTCAGTCTTCTCTGGTTTCTTACTTAAACTCACATTCCCCAACATTGTGCAGGGTCTCCTGAGTCCTGTGGTGAGCACCCCTTGAACACAGTTGCTCATTTCCCTGAACATTTTTATCCAGTACCTCCTACTTCTGTTCTCAGTCTTCTCCTCATCATCTCATTAGTGCCCCCTTGACCACCTGTACTCAGGGTCCTCTGGTTCCTCTTCATTTGTGCCACTCACCCACAAGTACTCAGTTTCCTCTGGGTCTGTGAGTGAGTGCCCTCACCTAGCAGAGCCCAGAATCCTCCCTGTCCTATGCACAACCCAGTTGTTCTTCATTACAGTTTTTCCTCAGTCACCTTCTGGTGTGTACCACACTCTCTCTAGTGTTACTTCTTTATGAAAATATTGTTAGGGACTTTTTGCTCCCTGGGCACCCTTGATCTTTGTGTTTTAGTGAGTCTTTCCTTTCTTGCCTGTCCCTGGTGGAGCTGGTTGGGGGATTGATTCTGGGCTCCTGTATGAAATTCTGTGCTGCTTTCATCACGTGTGGGGCAGGAGTGCTTCTGAACCCATGGTGCACTTCATGGCCCAACTTGTGGTGGTTCACAGAGACAATGGAGTCCCAGGCTGTCCTCTCAGTTAGTGGATATATCTGAGTCTGCTGACAGGCTTTCTGCAGGGTGTCTTTCCTAGCTCTGCCAGGTCTGGCTGTGCTGAGTTTCAGAAGGCCCGAAGCAGAGATTTCCTACACCCACACCTGAGCATCCCTCTACACAGGCTGCCTTATTCCCAGAGCCCTCCCTGGCAAAGGCTTGAAGAAGGGTCTCTGCTCTTCTCTCAGGCCCTCTTGTGGTCCTTCAAGAACTCTGATTCAAGCTGATGAGTGCCTGTGTCCTCCATATGACCTTCCCCCTCAATTTCCTGGACTCTTTCCCAGAGTGGTGAGCTTGCTCCCAGCAGAAAGTGCTGGACATTGAGTGTGTGATCTCCTTTCCCATGTTTAGTCCCAGTGTTTTGGTGCCATTCCCATGTTGTAGTCTGTACCCAGTGGGATGAGCAGCACTGAGGAGAGCTACAGAAGCCCAGGCCAAGCACAAGTGATGGAAAAAGTTGTGATTTGACTTGATGGAGGCCTTTCTTAGGTTGTGAGCCTCTCCCTGTGCTGCTCCATGACCCGTAGCCCTACTGAAACTTCAGAGGCCCCCAGGTTCCCTCACCTTAACCTAGCTGGGCTTGAGTGGATTTTAATCACCAGGCTCTCTGAGAGCAGTCATGAGTTCATTATTAACTTCCCTGGTGCAGAGGATGTGTGACCTGGGTTTCACTAATAATCTTAAGACACCATCTCTCCACGGTGAATTCCAAGGATCAAGTGCTGATCACCACCTGTTTTTGGTTGGCTGCACTTCTGAGTCTATAGTTATCTGATGGTGGCCATGGCACACCAGGGACAAGGTCAGGCTCATAGAAAGTGTTCACTGTTCTCTATTCACAGAGACTTCCCCTGAACCATCACTGACTGATAGGTCAGTACAAGTCTGTCAAGAATGGTGGTGGATAATGTCATTCATAAATAACATAAAACAATTCAAAGAAACATCTCTTGCATTCCGCTCCTTTTTGAAGGACAATTGTCTCTTCCTAGTGGAATGGATGCTAGATTGGAGTGCAGGAAGGGAATTCTGGATACACATTCCTGTACTATTAGCCTATGTGCAATCACTGCATTAAATGGAGTTAATATAATGAAGAATACACCAATCCACAACAGGCAGTGGCTGCCAATTTCTGTGTTGTAGATTCCTCATATGACCTGGGTTGGACATGACCAGGAAGGGATCTGAAAACAGCAGTGTCATGTTGTTTCTTGAATGTGATTCAGGTGAGTCTTGATTATGGATGATAGTCAAACTGGGTGACTGTGGATGTGACTCAGATGAGTCCTGAGGAGGGGTGATAGCAAGACTGTGGGCAGTGATCCTCAGGTTTTAGGTTTGAGAACAAAATCCCAGAGAAATTTCACTCACTTCCTCCCTCTGAAATTCAGAATTGGCTCACAGATCCAAGAATTCAGCCCTGCATATGGCCAGCTCTGGCTTTTGTACACAGGTTTTCAGGCACACATGGCACCTAGGGATGTGAAACAGAAGTGGGTTGTTTTGGCTTAAGACTTGCTCTGTCAATATCCCAGCTGTGGAGCCTTCTCCACTGCATTTCCTGCTCCCCTCCAGAGTCCACAGCTTCTGTTCTCACCAGGCTCCTCCTACCCTTTTTCCCCCTCCCATTGCTCTTTTCCTGTGGTATCCCTGGTGCTTACTTCTTGAGAAACCCAAATTCTAGCCAGAGTTGGGCTTTGGTTCTGATTGTCTCCTCGGGACCTGAAGTCAGAGCTTTAGAATATCACACTTGTCTCCATGCAGAGCAATCCACAGGGACTTCAGATAAAGAGAATTCACTTAATACAGAGAGGGAAGGCACAGGTATCCACCCTTGTGAGGCCTGAGAACCAACCTTTGGCAACATAAATGCAAGCAGGGACAGAAGGTCAGATGGCACCCTCCTGGTGGGCAAAGACCTTTGTTAAAATTAAAATACCAAATGCCAGTGAGGAGTATTTGAAAGTAATGTTTCCAAACATACAACAAGTCCTAGGAGCCAGTGTGAAGAACTTGGAAAGATCATTGGACATTGAAGAAGCACATGCCCCAGCTCCAAGTTCACCATCCTGTCAGAGCAATCAGATGATGCACTACCACTGCACAACATCTAGAAATTGGGAAGCACTTTAAAGGGGAGGAAGAGGTGTTCATGCATAAGGCAAGAGAGGTCCATAAACAGTTCAGTACAACACGATGTGGAAATTTTTTTCAGACCAGGGAGGAAGTGCTTCAGTGGTGAAGAGTGAAGATGAAGTAGCAGAGAAACTTGTTACAGTGCAGGGCCACAGTTCAACTGCAGAGAACAACTTGGGAGCTGGAGCAGGTGCTGTGGGATGGACTCTAGCAAGGCATCCATGGCTTTGCACATGTGTGGTTCTGCAGTCTGACCATAAATCTGTGTGCATTGGTGCACAGGTATGTGATAGTGAAAGACTTTCGCATTTCTAAGCTAGGTCTCTGGGGAACATTTGTTTGTATACTGCATGATAGACAGTAGTCACCCACAAAGGGGTTGTGCTCTGCCTGCTTGCCTCTTCCTGGAGAGTTCTTTATTATTTTCTTCCAGTCTCTGTAGCACTCTCTGAGCAGTCCTGGAGTTTCCTCTGAAAGGTCCAATCCCTCAGCCCTGCCCAGGCCAGGCCTGTGTGACAACTCCAATGGGGCACAGCCACAGAAATGGCATCATCACCCCTCTGGCAAGACTGGGTTTTCTCTGAGCTGCAGGACTGGACTCCTTCCAAGACAAACCCTAGCAGTGGGACTCAGCATCATTTTGAGTGTTCTGGTTTCTCCTGGCTGAGCCAAGCTCTGGAGGTTGGGTGGAGAGGAAGATAAGGTGGATAAACAGCACATGGAGGTGTGGGGCAGGAAGAGAATTGTGCAGGGATGGGGCATCCATGTGAGCTCCCACCTCAGGATGTAAGGGAAAGATGGGCTCCCATATCCATCCTGCTGGGGAGCCAGGAGGGCAGAGTTTTATTGGTGAGAGCACTTGTTGTGCCCTGAATACTTCAGGATGCTCCAACCATCTGGGGTCATGTAACATCTGCCTCAAGTCTGTAAGGGAATATTGATTATCTCAGTTTCCAAACGGCAGAGGAAGCTCAGGGGGTTGATATCTGTTGGTCAGTGGTACCCAAGCAACAAGGCGCAGACCAGGAACCAGAACCCAGGTGAATCTCCCAGGGGGTCACAATCAGCCTGGTATAGCCAGCACCCTCTAGGGGAAGATGCATACAGGAGTCAATGAGGGGCCAGGGCCTGTCCTATGGCTTGCAAGGTTGTTCTTTCTGGGTATTCCAGTGAGATGACAGGCATGGTCTGCCAAACCATTGTTTCAGAGGAAGCCCCAGGGGTGGTGGGCTAATGCAGAGACATGGATGTTCCTAGCTTTAAATCCAGGAGTGCAAATAAGCCTGTATATACAGAGGAGAGGGGGCAAAACACCACCTCATCTAGGGCTGAACCTATCCTTGACAATTGAGGTGAACTCCTTGATAAGGACCAGAGCAACCCCAACTACAATGAACCACCAGAGCTCAGGTTACAGCTGTGTCAGGGGCAGGGCCAGGTTGTAAGGCTGGGTGAGGCTGGTGCTTCTGGGGATTCACCTCCCCAACAGGAGACCTGGCATTATTCTGGACCCTGATGGTGGCTCTTGGCATATTGATGTACTGATGTTTAAGAACATAAATGAATTTGTTGATTTTAGGTACTGTGTGTCAATCCCAGGGGTTCTCAAAGAGCTTTTTTTAAAATAAAAATAGGGTCCAGACAGTCCTGAAAAATGGAATCCTCAGACTCCTGGTAGCTGGCATTCCAGACATGACCACTGCACAATGCTCTGTGGATGTTTCAACCCAGTGATCACACTCAGGGAAAGACTCATGCACACTGCAGGGTGAGGTCTGAGGTCTCTTGTGTAGTGCACTTCTAGCAGGTTCTGGATCTTCTGAGTCTTTCAAAGACAGTGAGGGATTGGGGCATTTTTTGTCTTTGGATAGGAATGTGACTACAGGTTTTGCTCCTGCCCAGGTGTGAGACAGTTTGTCCAGTCCATAGGTGAAATGGAGAGAATGATGGGGACAATACCTGGAGAAAAAGGTATGACCCTGAAGGTTTGAGGAATGACACTGACTTGAGGTACTTTTGCCCTGGCAGGAAGGAAATGGTTGTAGTGAAAGTTCAATAGAAATATATGCCTCCCTCCAGATGCAAAGCAGTGTGAACTCTTTTGGTAAACCCAGATGGCAGGAGTATCCGGACCTCCCTGAAAATGACCTGGCTCAGCACTGCCAAGTTAGTGAGTCCAAGTCCTTGTCCAGACTGGTTATAGGTGGAGTTGAGAATCAGCCATATGCCTTTCTGTTTAGCATCAACAGTGGAATTTGTGAGGCATTGCTGCATCCTTTGACCTCCATCTCTCTTGCTGCAAGCCACAGAGATGCCCCATAGCTCACAGTGCTTGTCTTGGGTGGGCTGCATGCAGGACATTGGTAATTTCTGCCTTATCTTCTCCACCTTCCCCAAGATCTTCATGGCAGTGGTTGCTGTTTTGTAATGCTTTCCAATGGCCCTCAGTGTGAAGTAGTAGCCAGGGTCACCAGGTTACTATGCCGATGCCTCATTGAACTCAGGTGGGCCACCTGGGAGCCTGACGCCATCACAAAGATAATTTCAGCTAGGAAAGCAGGAGTCACATGATTGAAGGGGTGGATGAGTAATAGAAGATGTGGGACTCTCAGCTCCACCTTTAGAGAAAGTGTCTGTTTTTGGGACTGTGACCAGGTGTATGTACCCCAGGGAGGATGAGGAGAAGGAGGGGCTCAGATAGCAAATCCCTGGATGCACACAGGTTGGGGAGGATAGGGATTGAGATAGTAGGTATGTCTGAGAAATTTCTGTGGGTCAAAAGTCCTCAGAGTCATCACAGGGACCTCCATGTTGGACACTCAGAGAGGTCTGGGAGAAGGGCAGCCCCATGAAGTAAAAGGGGGTCCTGGGCACTTGGACAAGAGAGAGACTGCAGCCACTGTACCTGGAGTCTGTAATCGGTAAAAGGGCAGGCCCTGACAATGTCCACTCTCCACTGAAAGCCCACTTGCTATACCACTGCGCACACCCCAGGCACATGCTTCAGAATTCCAGGTTATGATCAGTTGAGTAACCATTCTCTCTGAGCCTGTTTTGGTGCTCACTTTGTCTAAAAGCATCTTTTCTACTTACTCCTGCAGTCTTTCACTTCCTCTTTGAGGAGGGACACATTTAGACCAAAGGACATGACATGTCCATCAGGCAAAATGGGCCCAGATTATGTGGTGGATGATCAGCAATGTCTTTGAAAAACATTGCTCAGGAGGGAGGAATTTTGAGAGTGAGGCTCTCTAGGTGCCAACACTACCAAACCAGGTGCTACCAAGGCTCCCAAGCAGGTTCCCCCATTGTTTCCTATGGGAAACTCTAGGCAGCTCTCCCTGCTGGCTCTTCTCAGTCCCAAATTCTGGGTGTGCTTGAGGGGATCTCCATATCAACCATACCCACTTAAAGGGCCAGATGACAGGGAGAGCCACACACCTCAAGACTGCAAAATGGACTAGAGGGAATGTGGTGAAACGTTTGATTAAAATGAAAGAATTTTAAAGAAACACCAAATTGCTTTTTGTCCCTCCCTGACTTTTGCTGCCAAGGTTCCAACTCCCTGCAAGCAATCATCCCATGCTCAGGAGAAAAGGCTGGGATAATTACAGACTGACCCAGGAAGGAAGGCAGTGCTTGGGGCACTGACATGTTTCTTACAGGGCCCTGGGTGTCTACCTGCTTGTCTCCTGCTAATGGTCCTGTGTATGGCAGTACTGTTGTGAATGGTGTTGGTATAACAGATTGTTCCTTGCTTAACTAAATTGTGATTAAATTCATTTGTATCTAATTTCTGATGCTGGCAAGGCACTAATCCAGTCAGTAAAGACTCCAGATTCTTTGGCCCCAGGAAGACAAAAGATCCACCAGTGCCTGCTTCCCTGAGGGGATTTCAATGGGTCCCCAACTTGCTGACCCTCAGTCCCTCTCTGAGGAACTGCTCATGTTCTGTTCACAGCCAATGGTCATCAGCAGCCTGGTATAGGAATGTCCCAGCTGCCAGTGTCTCCTTAGTTCCCTCCTGGGTTTCCCACCCTAATTCTCCCTGTGCCAGGCCCCACAGCAATTCCTGCTAACAATCTGGAGCTTCCACCTTCCCAGCCCAACCCAAGCTTCTCCTGGCCTTCAGGGTAGGTCACTAGACACAGTCAGGGCTGGTGAGAGAGTCTGGAGGGAAGGGACTGTGAGCCTGGAGGCCTACCCCATGCTTAGTCTCCCATCACCAGTTCTGCATTTTGGGAGGCCACATCAGGAACTCAGCCCAGGGGAGAAATGGAAGGACTTGGGGCAGAGTTCTTGGGTGGGAATTCCATGGACCTGGCCAGCAGATGGACAGTCTGTGTGGGTGAGGGGTTATTGGGCCCCACAGCTCTAGGTTGTGGTGATGCTGAGTCATGGGGCATGGCTGTTTTTCTGTAGGCACTCAGGTGTGTCTGGACTGAGTGGCATCACCTGGGCTGGGCCCTGGGTGCTCAGTTTATCATCCATGAGCACTGTCAGGGAGGGTTTCAGTATGGCCAGTTGGGGAGTCCCAGGGGAGCTGAGCCCCTTCTCTAGAGTTCAAGGTGACCCAAGGCCTCCCCACAGCAGAGAAACCTTATCTGTATTGGAAGACAGAGGTCACATTTCACACACATTTTCCAATACTGACCATGTGATGAGTCATGATAATCTCCAGTAAAGTCAAAGAACATTGTGGGTGTGTAGTGAAGTGTGTGTACTTGATATGTGTATAGTGTGTGAATGGGTGTACATGTGTTGTGCTTGCTGTATTGTGCACAGTGGGTGCTAGACAATTTGTTTGTCATTTGTGTGTATGTTGTGTTATTGTGTGGCAGTTTTACTGCACTGAATGTCTGTTTATGATGTATAAGGATGTGTGTCTGCACACTGTGAGTGCAGAGTGTTGTGTTGTGAGTACATTGTGTGATATGTGAGAAAGTGTGCGTGCATGTGGTGGGTGCTCTTTTCAGGTCTATGTTGTGTGGTGTATAAGGGATGTGTGTGCATGTGGTGTGTGCTGTGTGATTTGATGCATGTTGTGTGATGTGCAAGAAGGTTTGTGTGCACATGCTGTGTGCTGTGTTGCATTATGTGTGTTATGTGATATGTAAGACTTTTTTTTTCCCTGTGGTGTGTGCTGTGTCTTGCATTTTAACGTATTGTTCAATGTTTAAGGGTGTGTGTGTGCACAGCATGTATGCTGTGTTTTGCATTGGAAGTGTTCTGTGTGATGCATGAAAAGGTGTGTTTACCCGTGGTATGTGCTATGTGTTTCATTATGTATGTTTTGTGATCTGTAAGCAGGTGTGTGTTCATGTGATGTAAGCTGCTTTTTGTGTAGTGGTTATGCCATGTGATATGAAAGGATGTTGTTTATATGTGGTGTGTGCTGTGTTGCATCCTGTGTTTTTAAAGTGAAGAAGCTTTGTAAATTTTTGGTGTGTGGTGTAAGAGAGTTTGTGTGCTGAGGTATGTGCTGTGTCATGCTGTAGTTGTTTTGTGATGTGTAAAGGAGGTGTGTGCATATGGTTGTCCTGCTTTGTTTTATATGTTCTGTGCTGTGTAAGGACTTGTGTGAGCACTTGGTGTCTTCTGTGTTGCATTTTGTGTGTTCTGTGATATGTAAGGAGTTGCATATGCATTGGGTGTGTACTTTGTGTTCCATTGTGTGTGTTGTGATGTGTAAGGAGGTGAGTGTGCACGTGATAAGTGCTGTTTGTTGTATACTGTTTGTGTAGTGTGATGTGTAAGGAGGCTGTTTACATGTAGTGTGTGCTGTGTGGTATCATGTGTGTTTTGTAATGTGAAGAGTGTGTGTACATGTGCTGTTTGCTGTGTTGCATTTTGTATGATGTGTGATATGTAAGGAGACGTATGTGCATGTGGTGAGTGCTGTGTTGCCTTGTGTGTGTTGGGTGATGTGTAAGAAGTTATGTTTGCATGTGCTGCATGCTGTGTTGAGTTGTGTGTTGTGTGATATATAAGGAGTTGTGTGTGCATGTAGTGTGTGCTGTGTTGTGTTGTATCTCTTGTGGGATGTGTAAGGAGTTGTGTGCACATGGTATCTGCTGAGATGAGTTTTATGTGTTGTGTGATGTGTAAGCAGGTACGTATGCATGTGGTGTGTACTACGTGGTGTGTGATGTGTAAGGGGGTGTGTGTGCACATATTATGTTCTGTGTGTTTTGTCCTTCAATTCAAGATGACTGAGACTTGCAGTGCCAGGCCCTCGGGATCACACAATGCTGTTGCCACCCTGCCCTATTGTGTTCAGGGGTAGTTCTGACAATGATATTACTCCTGTGCCTGTGTGCACAGGACAGTGTGGGGCAGACAAGGAAGCTCTGAGCCTGAAATATAAGTCAAGGTCAGAGTCTCCTCCACAGAATTTCAGTATCCAGATGGCAGTGGGCTGGTAGGGTCAGTGCTCAGGTGGTGCCTGAATTCCTGTATCCAGTGGAGCACAGGCTGGAAATACCTGCCCTCTCTGTGGCAGTTCCAAAAATGCCACCCACAACTCTACTCACTCCAAGATCTGGGACCCCAGAAGCTTGTTCCTGTGGCACTGGAAAGGCACAGGGTTGAGGACCATGCTGTGCACTCAGTGGCCATGTTTGTAGTGTTTGGATTCTGACATTGCAGCCTCCAAAGTCCATGTTCAGGAGAGAAAGCTGGAGTAGGAAGCCAGGGTGTTCACAGCTGGCCAGTGACTCTGGCAGAGACCCTGCACAGACCAGGGGCTGCTCGCCACACCCTCCCTCTCTTGTTCCACCATGGAAGCCTCCCAACTGAGGTAGAGAATGGCCCTGTCTAGGTTACAGAAGGGCATCCCAGAGGGCTGTCCAGCCTGGTGGCTTCACCTAGAGCATCCAGGGTGAAGCCTATTCAAGTAAATGTTCCTGAACAGGACAGGGCTAGAGGGTCCCTTCTTTGGGTTCATAAGCCAGGGTGCTCTCTAATGAGAGAAATGTCCTCTTTCTTGATGTTTATTATTGGTGTCCACTGAGCAGCCCCAGAACACCTGCATCCTAGGATTGCCATGGAGTTTGAAGAAGAAACAGGGGTTGTGACACAACCACTGACATCCCAACAGCTGCCCACCTGCTCCACATCCTCCTTTGCATTCCTTCCTACTGTCTCCATGTCCTACTGTCTTCCTGTGGACTTTGCAGGGAGGGTTCCATGGCTGAGGGCCAGGATCCTGACACTGTCCAGAGGAGAGTCTAAGCCCCCATTTAGGTAGTAGGGTGGGCTCTGGCCCAGAGAGCAGGGCTTCTGCCCAGGGGCAGCTGGGGCATGGCAAGGACAGCAGGGGAGTCAGAGACCTGGCCAAGTCCCAGAGGCCTCTGTCCTGACCCTAGATCCACTCAACCCTGAAAAGCTGGACTCAGGCTTTGCCCTAGGATAAAGACCAAGCACCAGACTGATGGTGCAGGGCCTTCCTTGCATACAGGGTGCTGGTCAGTCAGGGTCTGGTGAAACCTAGTGATTTTCTCAGCATGGGTGTGTCTCAGGTAGCAACAGAAGTGAAGCCTAGCAGAAATGCTTCTAGGACAGAGTGCCCACAGGCTACCTGTTAAAGGCCAGTCACCAGATTGTGCTCCTGTGAAGATGAATTAGGTAGAAGGTGGGGCCTGGTGCAGGTTCAGGTCCATGAGGTGTGTCCTTGAAGAGGACTTGGAACATAGGCTTGTCCTGCTTCTCTCTTGCATCCCAGACATGAGGTGGGGTGTTTGCCCTGCCATGAAATCCTCCATTATGTGCTGCCTCACCCCCAACCACAAGCAGCCCTGGGCTGAGATCTTTAAAACTCAGAGCCAAAGCAAACCCTTCCACCTACAGATCTCTGGCATTTTGTTACAGACTGGGAAGCAGGATTTTGCCCTCCACAGCAGCCTCCCTGTGCTTGCTGTCCAAACCACAGAATCAGGAGTCAGAAAAGGACCTGGGAGCCTCTTGAAGGTGGGTCATGCCCAATCTGTCCAACAGAAGAGAGGAGGAGCCTGTTTGACATAGTCATCATGAGCAGGTCACACAGTAGCACAGTGCAAAGTGTGGACAGGCCCTCAACTCAGTTGCACATCACCAAGCCCTCTCCAGTTCAGAGCAGTAACCACTGCTGATTCTACTCATGGAAGTTTCCAGAATGGAGAAGACATGGGCTGATGCTATATCCTAAAAAGGGTTTACTGGGCAGGGTCGACAGGAGGACTTCAGGAGAATGTTCCTGGGTGTATCCTGGTGAAGGTCCATGGTGCCCTTAATTGAGGGTTTTCCTTTGTTTCCCATTTCTGTTCCTCATTCTTTTCAGTGGTGATAAGAATAAACCATGGCAATACCAGAGAATGCAGAGAAATATCCAGAAAAGATGCAAGAGGGGCTTGGGCCTCAGAGGGGTTGGAAGATTGCTCAGACACCTCGGAGTTGGGATCACTCTGGTGGGAGGCAAGAAGCTACCTGGAGAGGAGCCTGGAAAGAAAGAGGAAGGGAGAAGTGAGGAAGGAGGAGCTGAGGCAGGGGTGGGAAGAGAGGGAGTGCCTCCACGGGCAGCCCTCTGTGTCCAGGAACAGAACCCAAGTCCAGGGCTTGAGTCAACCACACTCCCTGCAGGACACCTGCTTCTCCATGCTGCATAGCCTCCTAGATGTTGTGTCACCTGCAGTTCCCAGGTGACACAGCACAGGCTTCAAGCACACAGAAGCAGGTGATTGTCCAGGATGGGACCCTCAGTGAACCACAGTCTGTGATTCTGGATTCTGGGCTGTCCTTCTCCTTCTGCAGTTGGGACTGGGTATGGAGTTTGGGCATAGGGCCTGGGTGAGGCCAGAGGGCTCTGCCATCATGGGAGGGGCTGTGGTGTGGGTGTACAGTGGGAACTTAAAGGCCTGTGGTGTCTGGGCTGCCTCATGCCTAATCCCAAGGGAGAGGGTGCATCCCCAATAACGTGGACAACCCCACTATCCAAGGTACCCTGGGCATTCTTGAGTGTGCTGAGTCTCCTCTGGCATTGCCAGGGTTCAAAGACCTCTGGGTCTGTGTTCAGCAGTGGGGTGTAGGAAAGGACAGGAGCCAAAGGTAAAGGGAATGCTCCTGAGGCTACTGACCTTGAGTCCTGACCTAGAGGTGTGGAAAGGCCATGCCTCCTTGGCATATGGAGTGACTCAGTGGCCAAGACTGCATGTGAAGATTGCTCCTTGGAAATTTAGATATGGCTGGCCACACAGAGTGTTTGGCTGTGGTGCAGCATGCTGAAGACACCCCTTCCAGGAGAAGGTTGTTCAAGATCTGGAGGCTCATGAGGCCAGTCCAGGGTCTGTGCTCATCACAGTGCTGCCAACCAAGTTCCAGGGCCACAGCAGAGCAAGTGGCCTACACAGTCTGGACACCAGGTGGTTGAGAAAGGCCCTCACACACATACCCAGATTATCTGTCAGCAGCAGACCTTCAGAAATTGGGGAATTGTCATGTTGTGGTGCTGGAACTGTACACCTTTTCTAGGGTGCACCAGGGGACAGAGACACTTTAAGAGGGATTGTGTGCATCAGACTAACTCCCCCTAGCCCTAGGAATTAGGTTCTTTCATGACACCCCATTTATACATAAGGCCATTGAGGGCCAGAGAAGTTCAATAACCACCCCAAGTTCACTCAGGTAGTAAGTGGCAGAGCTGGGTAGAACGAGGCATGCTGGATCTGGATTTCCATCTCCTAATTATAACCAAGAAACCAGGACTTCAAGCACACAGAACAAGTGGTGGACCCTGTGCCCTGAGTGGGCCACCAAGAGGTTTCATGCCAGCATGTCTGAGGGCATGCATCTGCAATGTAGAAGGGGATAGGGGCACTGAGACCAAAGCAGGAGGGGCCCTGCCACACCAGAGCTGCTCTGAGCAGATCCAGTAGCAGAAAGAAGAGGTGTGATTCTGGGTGGAAGGAATTTTGGGACCAAGCCAATGAAGGAAGAGGGAGAACCAGGCTTGTATGGCTGGTGTGGGCTTCCTGTCCTCACAGGCCTGAAGACACAGGTGTGGGAGGACCATTTTGAAGCAAGGAGAGAAGCTACATGATCTGTCTCTGAACTGTAGCCTCTTGTTTCCATCTGCTAAGAAGTTGGGGTGACATCTGGTCCCCTGGGCCTCCTGGATTACCTCCCCACATTCAGAACCTTAACATCATTCCATCTACAAAGTTCCCTTGAGGGGCCAGATGATGATCACAGGACCTGAGGATCAGAACCGGAATGTCTCTGGGACATTTTTCTGTTTGCACAATTGTAAGCTTCCTGCTGTAATGTGCAGGTGACCTGGGGTGAAGCTTAGTCACAACACAGAAAACAAGCAGAACTTGTGTACTGGTCAGTGTGATGAGTCCACCTCTTGTCCTGATCCTTTACAGGATTGTACTGCTCCTCCTGGCTGACCCCTGGCATTTCCCACTGGCACATCAACATAACAAGGTGGCTGGAGCTCCCTGTCAGGGAAGACAATGGAGACAGCCCTCCTCCTGGGACACTGGGAGGACTCAAGGAGTTGGGGTGGTTCTGGGAGCTGGTCTGTCCATCCTGTCACCACTGAGACTGGTTGCTGGTCAAGTTCAAGGCTTCATCAAGTTGGTTGCACCTAGGCTGTATCCAGGAGTCTAGGACAGTCTATCAGCATGTGGCAGGCTCAGTTGTTGTTGAGGTCACTAGTGTTTGTATTGCAATTGGGTTCCAGGAAGGTGGTGAATGTCTTCAAACCAAACAGAGGAGAGCCCAGAACACTGAGGAAGTCTGTATCCTCAGAGACTGGAGGATTCACTCCCCTGAGTGCAGGGAAGACCTCACCCCAGGTGGGACCTGGCTAGTCACATTCCCCCAAAACCTCAGTTTACTTTCCCATGAAATGAGACCCTTACTCCAATGGGGAATCCTTGTAGTTGGAAAGAAAGATCAAATACCCACATTCTACAACTGGAATATTTATTTGATTGACAGAACCAGAAACCAGTCAGGTCACACAGGGCTGGTTAAAACTGAAAACCTTAAAGGGACACTTATTCTCAACACCCCAGCTGAGGTTGCCTCTAACCCTCTTTTCTTTCCCATTGTGGAGGCCATGTATTCCAGGATTTATCTTTGTCCACTCACTGGTCAGGAGAAATAGCTCTGTCACCTCTATTGGGAAAGTTGAGGACCTGGGTTGCACCAGCCCACCCACCTCTGCCAGCTGTATGGCCTAGGGCAGGGTCTAGATCCATGGGACACTTAGTGAGGTGACTGCACATAGGTCCAAGTACTCCTGGCTAGACATTGTGACATCAAGAAAGGACCCTGAAGACAAAGAAGAAACACACTTCAGCAGTCCAGGTGGGTACTTCTTCCCAACCCTATGGCAAGAAACACAAGGAGGCTCAGACCCCAGTCAGCCTTGAGAGTCTTGGCAGAAACCAGAAATATAGTCACCCAAGGACACACAGAAAAAGAGCAGTGTTCTGCAATTTATTCCCAGAGCCCCCAACTGGGGTGGGGGTCCCTGGAGAGTCTGGAAGAGCTCACTGACAGCCGCCATGATCAGAAGCAGGCAAGTTGCCTGTTTCCTCTGGCTCCTGAGGTGGACACGATCAGAGAGGGTGACATCTCCTAGGGTCCTGATTCCTTGGTCCTGAGTCCATGGCTCAGGTCCCCTCACAGTCTGTGGAATCCTGTTGAACTCCAGAAGTGTTTATCATCTGATCACTCCTTGTGGCCACTCATATGGTAGTCAGGAGTGACCTGGGATCCCAGTCCCATCCTCCAGAGCTGGGGGCCTAGTGAAAATCAATTGGCCTCAGGCAGGACAGACATCTGCTCTCCATACCCATCCAACTGCCTGTCCAGACCAGGATAAAGAAGCCTGCTCCTTAGTTGATCCTCTAGCCTCAGTGGCCTTAGCCTCTATGACCTATGTAGACCCTATAATGAACAAAGGCTCCATGGCTTCAGTATTTCATATAGTTTGGGTAGTATGTATGACTTGAGTAAATCATAATGCCAGCATTTCTTTGATTGAAGTCCCCTCAATAAGTTGAGCAGTTCCTGTGAACAGTGTAACCACCACAACATATACAACCTCAATTGCCTGCACACACTATAACAATTATATAGCCTTTATGGCCTGAAAAGTCTAAATGATAACAATAGACTTTATCTACACAGTATCCACTGTAACCTCACTGTGTTAATAGTTTTCACTCTGTCAGTTATGTTACCTTCATACCTTCTATACTCTGAGTAACCTCTAAGATCTACATAGTTTCTAAGGCTTGACTAGTCTCTGTATTGCACTTTCTGTAGTATCAAAAGTCTCTGTGAACTGTGTAGACTGTATGACCTCTGGTGTCTCTATGACACATCTTTAGACTTTACTGCCTCAGTAGGCTGTATGTTCTGAGTAAAATTTGTCTTGCAAACCCTCTATGATTGCATAGTCTCTATCCTCTGTGTACATCTGTGACATGCATAGTCTCTTACATTCAACTGTATATGCCTGGCATAGCCTTTGACTTTCATAGCCTTTAAGGCCTGAGTAGACTAAGTGATCTATGTGACCTTTATAGCAAGAGTAACTACATCATGTACAACCAGAGAAATAAAAAGTACTCCATTTGTGTAAAATAAATCAAACTGTATTTTTCTGTCACGTATAACTAAGTAGAAAAAAAATTAAAAAGAGTAGCTAAATAAACTTTGTAGCTGCTATACTCAGTGTAGTCTCTGTGACTTACATAGACTCTTTGACCTATACAGCCTCTGTTGTATTTATAGTCTGTATGACCTGCATAGCCTCAGGCTATTTTCCTGAAAATTCTAAGTAAACTTATTAGACTCTATTGTCTCAGTTGGTCAGGATTACCTTTGCACCTAAGTGTCACAAATCTATGAGCAAACATAATCTGTGTACTCTGTAGACCTGCATAAACTCTATGACCTGAATTACCACTAATACCTACATGGCTTCTATTGTTGGGGGCTGTGCCAATCAGAACGGCACCTGATCACATCGGCAGTGAGGAGGTTAATTGACATAAGCGCACTCAGGTGATTTATACTGGCCGTATTCAGTTAAATCCACGCGCACAACATGTGCACAGGTGTTCCCCAGTGTGCCTGCTTGGGCCTGCTCGTTTTGACCCTTGCCGTGATGGGGCAACTGGTTCCTCGCCTGATCACAACTGGCGTGGTCCTGCCCTCTGCCTCCTGGAGGGAATATAAGCGGGCAGTGGGCGGGGTCGCGAGAGTAAGGCGCGACAGTAAGGATACAGAAAGAAGTGAAGAGAAGCCACTAGCAGAAAGGAAGAAGAAAAGGCAGCAAGCAGATAGAAGCAGCTCACAGAAAGAAGCAGCAGGCAGCAGCAGAAGGCAGGTAACAGGGCAGAGAACTGAGAACACACCTCTAGATGACAGGTAGGCAGATCACAGTACGTGGGACACATCACTAATAAGCACCTCAGATAGACGCACCCTTAGTTCACAGGATGCAGGAGGCACCTTTAAGAAGCAGCAGCAGAAGCCTAAGAAGAAATAGATCTCTGATAAGCGTAGAAGCCTCTCTTTCTCTAAAACTTTCTCTCTATACAAAGTCTCTCTCTCTCTCTCTCTCTCTCTCTAAGCCTTTCTTCCTTAATAGCCCAGGGAACAAGCGAATAAGCGAGAAAGCAGCCCACTAAAAGAAAGATAGAAGCAGTTCGTTTTCAGTCCACCACCGATAAAGGCCCGCGCAAATTGTTGCTGCAGGTGGTGACAAATACCCACGGATTTGGCACCGCAAAGAGCCAGTGACATTCTATGACCTCAGTTGCCTCTCTGACCTATGTATTCTCTACAAATTTCATGGCCTCTGTGATCTGTAGAGCCTGGATGACCTCAATAAACATGTCTTGAGCAGACTTTCTGGTATGAATAGACTCTATGACCTGCAGAGTTTCTTGGAGTTGAAGCACCCCTAAGGCCTGCCTATTTTCTAGGTCCTGAATGGATTCTCTTGACTGCTTACCTGGTATGACCTTATAGTTTCTATTATCTCTGCAACATCTGTATCCTAAAATATTCACTATGATCTGCACAGACTCTATGTCAGAATAGATATTATGATCCTCCTAGGCTTTATGGTGCGAGTGGCATTTGTGACCTATGTAGTGTCTATGACCTGAAAAGTCTTTATTTTAAGTATATGTTGGATGTTTTCTGTGCTGTCTTTGTGTTCTGAGACATTTAATATCTTAAATAAAATTACTAGCCTTTATAACATGCATAACCAGTGTGCCATGAGCAGTCTGTATTACCTGAGTAAACTGTATGACTTTGAGGCCTCTAGCATGAATAGCTTCTATGATTTGCATAATATCTATGGATAGAATAACCTCTTTGGCCTTTTAGCTCTGTGATCTGCATGATTTTTATGACATGAGTATCCTAAATGACTTTAGTATCCTTTTTTGACCTCAGTAGACTCTATGACCTTTGAAGCCTTTATGCCTTCAGTAGCCATTATGAACTGCACAATCGCTATGGTGTTTGTAGCCTCTATGCTGGTCATACACTATGACATATATATCTTGTATTATCTGTATATCCTGTACAGTCAGAATATCCTCTGTGTCTTGTGTACCTTCTGTGATATAAAAAGACTCTATGATCAGCCTAACTTCTATGGCTTTATAGCTTCCATGACATGAATAGCTTCTAAAAACTGTGTAACCTCTATAAACTTATAGCCTAATATCTTAGATATGCACTGAAGAATTAATATCCTCTATTCCATGAGTAGACAAAATTACTTTAACAGCCCCTGACCTATATAGCCTCTATGACTTGAGTAGCCTTTTTATTCTTCATGGACTTATAACCTGAATATTATTTGTGAGCTACATTGCATGTATGTTGTACATAGCTTCTATGGCCTCAGTAGCCTCTGTAAGCTGTATAATTTTTATGATATCAGGAGCCTCTATAAACTGTGTTTTCACTGTTATCTATGTAACTTCATTGTCCTGCATAGTCTCTATGATCCAGGAATCCTCCATGGCCAGTATGGCTTCTATGGTGTATACAATCTCTATCACTGATATATTTCTGTAAGGCCCTTTTAGTCTTCACATTCTGATTATCTTCTAAGAAATGAATAACCCCTGTGGCCTGCATAACCTCCACATCCTGAGTGACAAATTTAATCTATATAACCTGCATGACCTGCCTATCCTGTATATGTGCCAGAGGCTCTTTATCCAGCATAGTATATGTTTAGCCCTTTTGGATTGAGTAACATAAATGAGCTTAGCAACTACTGCAGCCTTAATAGCCTAAATTCACTTGAAATCTCCTATGACCTGTGTGGACTCTGTGTTCACTATATTTCTATGACCTTCTACATATTTCTGTAGCCTCTTTGACCTCATTAGACTCTATGACCACACCATCCATGACCTACATATATTTTTGACACTTGTAGCCATTAAAGCCTATGTATAATTTTTGTCTGTGTAGCCAATATGACCTTCCTAGCATGGATGGAATATTATCTATTGCCTGTATATAGTCTGTGAACAAGAACCTTGTATTAATGGAGTAGCCAGAGTTAGTACTGTAAACTCTGTGTATGTTGTATCTTTCTAATTTTTTAAAACAAATTTTTTCAATTGTTTATTTGTGCCTATATTTGTCATAATGATAGGATTTTTTGCATATTCAAAAATGAACACAATATAGCTATAATTTTACCAATACTATTCTCCCACCTGCATTCCTTAAATTACTCAACTATTTTAATTTTTATGAGATTCACACAGATACATACCTTCTTTTCACTCTTACTCTCTAGCTTCCATATATGAGAAAAAACGTGGTCCTTGACCTTCTGAGTGTAGCTTATTGTACATAACATAATGTTGTCAATTTCCATCCATTTACATACAAATGATATAATTTTATTTTTCTTTATTGACATAAAATTTTGTTGCATACATATACCATATTTTCTTTTCCATTCATCCACTGATAGATACCTTGACTTGTTTTGTAGTTTGGTTACTGTGAACTGTGCTGTTACAAATTTGGGGCACATAGATTTTGCTATATTATGATGAATAATTCTTTAGAATGTACACTGAGGAGGGATACAGCTTGGCTATATGGCAGTTCTATTCCTAGTCTTAGAAATTACCACACTGATTTCCATGTTGTGGAACTAACGGTGTAATAATTTGCCATCCCCCTAAAGCTGTGAACAGTATTTCTTTTTTTCCACATATTCTTCAGCATTTGTTTTTATTTGCATTCTGAATGATGTCCCTTCTGACTGGAATTAGATAAAATTTCAGTGTAATTTTTTTGCATACCATAATTAGTAATGATTTTGAGCATTTTTAATGTATTTCTTGGACATATTTTTTTCCTTTTGAGATGTGACTGTATAGGCCATTTGACCATTTATTAATTGGGTTATTTTTGGGGTTTTCATGTTAAGTAATTTTAGCTACTGTTACATACTGAATATTAATCTTCTTTAAGAAAAGTACCTAGCAATGATTTTCTCTCATTCTGTTGGTTCTCCACATTCTAAATGTCTTCTTTTGCTGTTCAAATATTTTAACATTGATTCCATCATACTTACTAATATGTGACATTAGTTCTTCAGTCTTGGGAGTACTACTGAGAACATTGTTACATGTGCCTACAGGTTGGAGTGTTGATCCCAAGTTTTCTTCAAAGAGTTGCATAGTTTCTGGCCTCATTTCAAAGTTTTTATTCCATTTTTAATTGATTTTTTAATTATTGTCACATTAAAATACATATAAATAACCATTTTTCTGAGCACAATTTATTAAAAAGACTGCTTTGTCAAAGGTATGTTTTTGTTCCCTTTATACCCTCTTAACATTCATAATCTACACAGTCTCTGCAGTTTTTGGTTGCATCTATAACCTTCATAAAATCTATTACCTATGTATTTCCATGACATATGTAGACTCTATGGCTAGTGAGACCTCTATGAAATGTGTTTCTTTTTCTCTCAATAACCTAAATAAACTTTATACTGTATATGCCTTTAGTAGACCTTATACCATCTGAAGCATGTATGGCCTGAGTAGATTTTGTTTTGTGAAGGTTCTGTAACATGTGTAACCTTTATGACCTCAGAAACTTAAAGAATGTAGTAGATTCTATCTACTGTGTAATCTCTATGATATGCATAGGTTGTTTAATTGGGGAACATTGATAACCTGAATAGCTGTTGTGGGTTGTGCCATGCAGACTACACCAGGACGGCACCTGATCACATTGGTAGTGAGGTGGTTAATTAACATAAGCACAGTCAGGTAATTTTTCATTGGCCGTATCCAGATGAGTTCACACACACCACGCGTTCACAGGTGTTCCTGAGTGCTCCTAATCATGCCTGCTCGTTTTGAACTTTATGATGATTGGGCAGCTGGTTCCTCGCCTAATCTTCACATAATTGGCATCAGCCCTACCCTTCACCTCCTGTAGGGAATATAAGCTGGCTCTCCTCAAGTGCCTGGGTTCGAAGTTGGAGGTCCCAAGTCTCAGATTCCAGGTTCTAGGTTCCGGTTCCTGGGTTTCCTGAATCTACAATACACCATTACAAATTCAAGAGCCTTGCTACTCATTTGTCTTCTGCACCAAATTGAATCCACTGGATGGCCTCAAATAGTCAGATCCTCTATTATCTGAGTAGATTGAAAGTTCTCATCACCTCTTCAGTTTTACTTTCCAATGCATATCCTATTATCTGAGTGTCATCTAAGACTTACATAAAGTCAGTGGCCTGCTTCATCTCTATCTCAATTGTAGTTCCTGTGGTCTCTTTGGTATGAGTATCATCACTAAACTGTGCATCTTTATTGACCCATGGATCCTCAATTACTAAGTTTTATCTATAGTGTAGTCAAACTCTATGAGGTTCTAAGACTTAATGACATGATAAGCCTAAATGAATTTAGCAGCCTTATGACCAGTGAGGCCTCCATGATTGGTGAAGCTTAGGTGATATATTGATTCTGGGTTCTTAGTGGGCTTTATATCCTGTATAGTGTCTATAATCTGAGATATTAAAATTAACTTATCAACTTCTATGTCCTGTCTACACTTCCTGGCCTAAATAGCATGAGAACCCATGAGAATTTATGGCCTTAATATTCTTTAGCATAAGTATATCCTCTGTGACTTGTTTTAGTTATCTGTCCTAAATATACTAAGTGACATTAGTAACCTCTTTGACCTGAGGAGACTCTATGGACTGTATGATCTCTATGTATGCAAAATCTTTATGGTATCAGTATTCTAAATGAAATGAATAGCCTCTATTATTTAATACCTTATAAAATTATAACATCTATGACCAAGGACCTTTGACTTGAATAGGCTTTATAACCAAAGAAGCATAATTTACTTCAGTAGCCTCTATTATTTTGTTGACTCCTAATGACTGGGTAGTCTGAGACATGGTTTACCATGCTAACCTGAGTACTCTCATTGGCTTGAGTAACCTCAATGTCCTTAGTAGTGACTATAATTTGTGAAGCTTCTATGGACACCATAGCCTGTATAACCTGGGTAGACTCTATAACCTGCAGAGCCTTTCTGTCCTTTGTAACCTGTATAACCTGCACAACATCTATGACCTATGTATCTTTCATGACCTGAAAATATTCTATGTCCTGTTTATATACATGGTCTGAGTAGACTCTGTAATTTTCAGGTCCATAATCCTTTGCAGTCTCAGAATTCTAAATGCCTGTAATATACTTTGTGACTTCTGTAGACTTTGAGACCTGAGTAGCCAAAATGACATTAGAATTTTCTAATGACCTGAAAAATCTCTATGATCTGCATAACCTCTATTATTTACTTAGCCTTTGTTTCCATGTCATTTTTATAACTTGCAACCTTTATGACTTAAGTAGCCTATATAAACTTAGTAAATACTTTGGCCTTGGTAATTTCTATGCCTTCTTCAATATCTAAGACCCCAGCCTGTATGATCTGAGTAGACAAATGACCTGAGTAGACTTGATGTCCTGCACAATTTTTACAGACTGAGCATCTTAAAAAACCTCACTAATATCTATGGATTTAGTGGACACTATGACCTTCATAGCCTCTTTGTCCTGAGTAGCCTAATGTTTTAGTTGCCCTACAATCTCAGTAGTCTCTAAGACCAATGTAATTTCTCTGACCTGTGCTTTTTCTATGAACAAAGTAGCCTCTTTTACATGAGGAGCCCTGAAATTATGGCATGATTAGATGATATGTCTTGCACTGCATTTATGACCCATGTACCTTTATGAACTTCATTGACTCTATGACCTGTATAGTCTTTGAGGTTTGAGTAGTCTCTATCACCTGCATTGTATCCATGGTCTATGTAATTCCATGACCTATGCTGCACATAAACAATATGGAGTAAATCATCTTCATGGCTTGAGTAGTAATATTGTTACCCTAAGAACAATTATGATCTGGTAGCCTCTGTGATCTGTGTTGACTCAACAAACTGCATAGTCACTGTGTCTTCAATGGGTTGTTTCTATGACCTGTTTACCTTCTATGACTTAGGTAAATTCTATGACCTGTGTAACCTCTGTGAACTACAAAGATTCTATTTCTTGAGTATCTTGCAAAATATGCACAGCCTCTATGGTCAGCATATCCTCTATGACCTGATAGCCTCTACTCACTATATGGTTTTAGGTGTGTGTAAACTCTATGGAATGAATATCCTATTCCCTTGTAGTCCCTTAAGACTGAAGACAGATTTTAACCAGGGTATTTTTAGTACCTGTGTAGCCTCTGTCCTTGGAAACTTCTGTAGTATAAGTAAATTCTATAGTTTGTGTAGCATCTATTTAAAAGTAGAATTTTTTTCCTACCCTGTATGACCTTACTAGGGTAGCTGCCACACCTTCCTTGACTTGAGTACCCTTGTGGAACTCAGTATTGCTAGAACTACCATAACCTCTGTGACTAGCATAGCTGATATGACCTGTGTACCCTCTATGATGTGAGCAGCCTTTAGGGCCAAATTAGCCTATATGACCACAAAAGGCTCAATGTTCTGCATACCTTCTATAGCCTGAGGAAACTCTGGAACCTATGAAGACTCATGGTACTGTGTAGATTCTATAACAGTAAAACCTCTGTGATCTTCATAGCTTCTGTTACCTGTGTAGCCTCAGAGATGTGCTTAACTTCTTTGCCTGAAAATCCTACATGACCTGTGTAACTACATAGCCTAAATACCCTAAAGAACTTGAGTATTCTGTATGACTTCAGACTTCACTATTATCAGAGTAGCCTCTATGGGAAGAACAGCTTACATGTCCTCATTAGACACTAATAACTGCAGAGACTGCTTGACCTGTGTAAATTTTATAACCTGAGTAGCCTAAAAGATCTTAATAGATCTATGACTTGCTTATTCTCAATGACCAGTAAAAACTTCATGGCATGAGTATCTTCTATGAAGTGCATGTTCTGTGTCTTGTCCTATCATTTTGTAACTAGTATGATTCCTTAAAATTTATGACTTGAGTATTCTCTATCACCTGACTAGCTTCCACCACCAGAGTAGTCTATCTTCTGCACACCTCTGTAAATTCAATGACCCAAGTGTTCTCTAAAATATCCATGGTCTCTTTGACTTCAGTGGCCTCTACAATATGTGTAGCCTCTTATCTGAGTAGCTACTATGATCTGCCTAGAACCTATGGCATGAGTAACCTCAATTGCCTTAATACCTTCTATAATATGAACAGTATTAAGAAATGTAGCCATTTTGAGCACCATAGCCTGTAATTTCAGTATAGCCTTTTATGGTCTATGTGGTCTCTATGTCCTAAGTAAACTCTTTGACCTATATTGTATTTAGGATTTTAGATACCTTGATATTCTCTATAGCACCTGTGAACAGAATAGTTTCATCGCCTGCAGTCTATGACATGAATAAGTGTTACATTCTAAGTACCCTTTAGGACTTGCATGGTCACTATGGACTGTGGAACTTCTATGACCTAGATAGCCTGAATGACCAGTGCAATGCCTATTGCCTTACTAGTTTCTATGGTCTGAGAAGCCCTCATAAGGTGCATTTTACTATGACCTGAATATATTCTACAACCTTCTTACCCTATGGATTCTGCAAAGCTACTATTGCCTAAACACCCTCCTTATTTATAGTACACTCCATGATCTGTGAATTCCCTTATGTCCTGCATAGACACTAAGGTTGGTTTTGGCCCTATGACCTACAGAGCCTCAATGACCTGAATGTTATGCATTCACATGTGTCCTATGTATAATCTCTGGTCCACGTCTCTTTGCCCTGCGAAGACTTTATGTCCACATAGCCTAAAATAACCAATTAATTTTCATATTTTTAGTACCATTATGACATGCTTAGACTCCATATTCTATGCAACCTCTATGACCCAAGCAGCCTGAGTGGCCCATGTAAATTTTATGACCTAATTGATTTCTATAACCTGAGCAGCATATAAAAACAGCATAGCTGCTATAATCTAGGTAGCTTCTAGAACCTGGTACCCTTTATGAATAGAGTACCCTCTGTGGCCTGTGTAACTTGTATGGCCTAAATTGCCTCCTTTACTTGAGAATTTTCTATGAGTTTGCTAGTGTACAAAATTTACAGACTCCATGATGTTCTTAGATTCTGTGGCCTGAACATCATCTATGAATTTCAAAGCCTATATGATATGCATAGCCTCTAATGCCTATGTACTCTCTATGACTTGAGTAGCCTCTATGTACTCAGTATATTGCACTGCTAGTGTAACCCATATTATCTATGTAACCTCAATGTGTTTTATACCCTCTTTGTCTTTTGTAGCCTCTATATCCTGTGTTGCCACTATTGCCTGAGTTGTCTCTATAAATTTCCTTACATATGGTACCTGTGCATATTTGATGTTTAGGTCCATGGAGAATTTATGTCCTGACTTGCCAAAATTCTGTGAGAATCCTCCATGCCTGGATTAGCCTCTATGATGTGCATGGACTCTGTAACCTGCACAACACCTCTGACTTTTGTTGCTTCTAAAGTGTGAATATTATTGGTGTCCTGAGTAGCCTCTATGAGCTGTATCCACTCTATAATCTAAGTAGCCTTTATTGCCTTAGTAATCACAAGGAGGTAAGTACTTCTGTGACCTGCTTAACCTCTAAGATCTGTGTAACCTTGGTGGCCTGAGTAATTATGATGGCCAAAATATCCTGTATGCCATATCTCCATAGCCCCTTTTAACTTGAGTAGCTTTCTTGGTGTGCATAGTTTCTGTGCTGAATATTCTCTATGAACTTGGTAGCCTATATGTCCTGGATAAGCTCTATGTTCTAAGTTGCCTGATTGATGTCCTTAATCTCTATGGCCTGTGAATCCTATTAGAACTGCATTGCCTTTATGGTCTGAGAAGAGCCTATAACCTACAAACACCCTTGTCCTACATAATTTCCAGTCCTTGTGTGACTTCTATTAACTGCACAGCATATGACATTTGAAGCTTAAGTGACTTATTTTTCTCTGTAACTCAATTGCCATTACAAACTTCTAAGTCTCTGTGACTTACATAGCTTCTATTATTTCTATTCTCTCTATGAAGTTAATAGACTAAAGGCTGAGTAACCTCTCTGACTGGTTACATCTCTATGACTTACATAGTCTTCATGTCCTGAGTATCCCAAATTTCCTGAGAAGGCCTCTATAAATTGAATTATTTTGATGACCTACATACAGATATGACTTTGTAGTTTCCATGTTTAAGTATTCATTATTACTTTCATAGCATGAGGTCCTGTGCAGTTATCATAGCTTGAATAAGCTCTATGATATGAGGAGCCTAAATTACCTTAGTATCTCCTCTCTGCATTTTACTTATTGGACCTATTGCATGAGAATCCTCTTTACCCCTAATAGCCTTTATGATCTGATAGTGTCCATAAACAGTGTAAGTTCTATGGCCTGGGTATCCATTATGATGTAAAAAGCCTCTGTAGCCTGCAAGACTTATATAACTGGCACTGTATCTATAACCTATGTAGCCATTAAGTTCCAAGTTTCATAAATGATTTGAAAAGTCCAGTAACTTTAATAGCATCTATGACCTGTTAGACTCCATGTCCTTAGTAAACTGTATAAACTATATAGCCTGAATGACCTGAATAGCTCCTATGGACTGAGCAGCACCTATGACTGAGTAGCCTCTATGAATTGTGCTGCCTTAATGACGTGTAACTTTTGATCTGAGTAAACTAAAGAACCTGAGTATTTCTATCAAGGATTGAATGCACTCATTACATTAGAACTATCATAATGTAATTAGTTTACTTCTGACAATTCTCAGATTATATTGCACATGGACTATGAGGAGATTATAAACTATAAAGAATGACAATGGCCCTATGACAAGCATAGACTTCATGGCAGGAGTAACCTAAAGATCAAAATCTGTATGACCTCAGTAGGCCCCATGATTTTCATCATTTTTGTGTCTTGTAGAGACTTGATGAACTGCATAACTTCTCAGATCATTATGTCCTACATGCCTTGACTAAATTCTATGTCCAGTGTAGCCTCTGTAATCTGCATAGTCTCTAAGACCAAAATATCTTCTATAGTTTTTGCAAACTCATTCTGTGAACTGAGTACTTTCTAGAACCTGCATAGACTGTGTAATCCATATACCATCTTTTGTTTCCTGTATGTCCTGAAATTCTTGCATAACAAACATATCCTTTAATACCAGCATAGCCTATATAAACTGCATAGAATTTGCAAGACCTGAGGAGCCAAATTGACCTGAGTATCTTCTGTGATGTGTATTCTCTGTGATGTGTGTATTCTCTATGTTCTGAGTAGATTTCATGAACAGCATAACACTTTAACCTGTGAAGACACTGAACTGCATAGCTTCTATGTTGTGCACAGGCTCTATGACCTGCAAACACTTTGTAGATTGAGTAGTCAAATGGCCTGAGTAGCATCAATGTCCAATGTCACTTCTTTGAGCAATTTATCCTGTATGACATTAACTGCTAGAACTTTATATACTCTATGACCTGTTTAACTCTATGGCATGAGTATCCTTGATGTCCTCCATGCCTTCCATGGCCTAGGTAAACTCTATAGCCACTCTATTCCTTAATATCCACATACACCTTATGGCCTCAGGGGTGTAAACAACATGAGTAATGACTCTGGCCAAATCATATTATTAATATAATCTTTATTGATCTTTATTGTCTATGATCTTTATTGTCTATAATCTTATTTCCTATGATCTTTATTGTCTTTATGACCTGAATAAGCTCTATGGGTTTTGTGGCCTCTATAGCCTGAGTAGCCTCATTACCTCTGTGGGCTCTATGACCTGCATAGCCACAAGTAAATGAGTAACCCCATGGTCTTAATACCATCTATATACTGAATAGCCTCTATTGCCTGCTTACCCTCTATGACCTGAATAGCTTCCATAAATTGAGAAATGTCTAAGGTTTGAGTACCACCTATAAAATTTGAAACCTCTATGACTTCTGTATTCTTCATGGATTGGGTATCCTCTGTGGCCTGCATAAACTCTATGACCTGAATAGACACTTTGACCTTCAGAACCTTTATGAAGTCCAAAGTCTCTTAGGTGTCAGCCATCTCCAAGATCCTCAAAGCCTACAGGCCTGAGTAGCCTCTCTCTGAGTGGCATTAGTGACCTACATAGTCTCTGTGATTACATACTCCCTGTGACCTACCTATCTTCTACAGTATTAGCCAACAATATGATATTTTCAGTCTGTATGATGTGTGGTGCCTTTGTTATCTGGTTGGTCTTGATGATATAAGTAGTCTCTACCATATGAATAACCAAAATGACCTTAGTAGTCCCTCTGATCTGTGTAGCCTTTATGACCTTTGTAGTTTCTGTGACCTGCACATCCCCTTTTTCCTGTATAGCATCTATGGACCTAGTTGACTCTACTACATGCAATTCTTCTAATACTTGGGTAACCTCAGTTAACTGAGTAACCTAAATGATCAGGGTGCTGCTATAACCTGCATAGTTTATATGGTCAGCAAAGTCTGTATGGACTATGTAGCCTATAATACCTGAAAAAAAGACACTTTGTATTGAACAGTTTATGTCTTCTGCACAGACTCTGTGTCCTGTGTAAAATTTGGCATGAATAGCCCAATCGACATTAGTAGCCTATGTGATTTCAGGATGCAATATGACCTGCATAGATTCTAAGAATTTGTATCCTTCATGAGTGATGCAGCCTCTATATCCTGAGAATATTCTATGGTCTGTGTATGTATCATCTATTGACTTAGAATCCTCTAAAATGTGTTATTGTTATTATCTGCATAACCATTGTGACCTGAAGTGCTTAATTTACTTAACCTCTATCATCATATTAGCCTAATGACAATAGTTGCCTCTCTGTCCTACATATCCTCTATTGCTTCACAAGCTTATAAGAAATGGGAAGCCTCTACTGGATAAATATTTTCTATGTCCTTTGTAACTATCATGGTATAACAGTCTCTATGACTTGAGTAGCCTCTTTAGTTTGCACAAACTCTATTGCCTGCATAACTTCTATGGTCTGGACAGCCTCAATTGACTAAAGAGGACTTTTTGACCATTTGATCCTCTTGGATTTACGTGACCCAAATGGTCTGAGTAATATAAATTGTGTTAGTAATCCATATAACCAAAGAGGTTCTATGACCTGTGAAACCTCTATGACTGATACAGTCCTTATATTCTGAGTGACCACAATCATATGGAAAGACTCTATGATATGAGGTCATATACTACCTGTGGGGTATCTATGATCTATGTAGTGTCTATGATCTCTGTAGCACTTATGACCTGCATAGCCTCTATTGGGAGAATAGCCTTTATGGACTGCATTGCCTCCATTGCCTGAGTAATCTGTTTGACCTGCATATACACTATGGTCTGCACATGCTCTATTTTCTGAGTAACATTATAGCCTGAGGAAATTTTATGACCTGAGTCTCCTGTTAGCAGCATTGGCTTTATGCCATATATTGCCTTGTATCCCAAGTATATTAATGACTTCAGTAGCATATATGGTCTGAGCAACTGCTTTGGCCTGCAAATACTCTTTTGCTGAGTGATTCAACCTGAGTGGCATTATTGGTGTAGCTTCTATTACCACACTGGACCTAAATAGCCAACACGATCTGTACAGCCTGTATGAACTGATTAACTCTGTTGACCTGCATAGCATCTGTGGCCTGCAAATATCTCTTTCCTCTGTACTCTATGATCTGAGTTGCCTCTTTGAACTGAGCAACCTATATGACCAGCAAAACCTGTGATCTCTCCAAACTCTATGAAATCTGGTTTCACTCTGAAACCTGTATAGAAAGTATGACCTGAGTAACAGCACTGATCTGCATTGACTCTAAAACCTTTATATCTTTTATGGCTTGAGCATCTTCTAAGATTTGAGAAACCCTTCAAATGGCATGGAATATGTTGCCTGACTAGTCCCTATTTTCTGTGTACCATTTATACCTTGAATATTCTCTATGCTGAGTAGCCTCTGTGACCATGATAGCCTCTATGAGCTATGCAACTTTATGACCTGCTTATACTTTGTGACTTCATAGACTTCAAGAACTCTATGACTCTATGACTTTTATAGCCTTTATGACTTTATAAAATTTTATTACCTGTAAATCCTGCTTAGACTGCAAATCTGTATTCTGGTGGAATTTTTTGGATGTGCTAAAAATAGAACCATGTCATTGGCAAAAAGTGACAGTTTGAGTTCTTCTTTTCCTATTCATATCCCTTTAAATTCTTTGGTTTGTCTAATTTCTCTGACTAGATTTTCAGGAAGATGTTGAATAAAAGTAGTGAAAGAGGGCATCCCTGCCTTTATCCAAGTTTTAGAGGGAATGTTTTTATTTTTTCTCCATGTAGAATGATGTTGGCCATGGGATTAGCATAGATAAATTTTACAATTTTGTGGTTTGCTCTTACTATCTCTATTTTTTAAAGTGTTTTCAGCATAAAATTTTGCTGTATTTTGTCAAATACTTTTTCTGCCTCTACTTAAATAATCATACAATTCTTACATTTAAGTCTGTTGATGTGAATTACATTTATTGATTTTTTTATGTTGAACCAACCTTGCATCCCTGAGATGAAACCCACGTGATCATGGTGCACTGTGGCGAGCCGCCTCGCCGCCATGATAAGATGGTGCTGGTTTCCTGAAGTGCTTTCTAGGTAAACAAGCCCATATTTGGTTGAGCCAACTGTTGCAAATGGGAGCACCTATGAACATAGGCCAAGTGGCAGGAGTAGATTGGCTATTGCAAGAGTATAAAAGTGTATGAATTCGGCTTAAGGATAGAAGAAGAAAAACCATGGTTTTATAATAATAAGGTCCTGATTAAACTGCTGAAGGAAGATTCCTGTGTCGTGCTTTCTTGCGGGTGAGGGACACGACAAGTGGTGCCGAAACCCGGGAATCAGAACTTTCAGTGGTCAGGGGGTGCACCGGTAAGTACCACAGGTAAGTGGGGTCCACACATAGTGGGACGCTCCTCTGTAGATAAAGAGAGAGCAGGGACTAGCGAAAGGCAGTCCGGAGACAGAGCCAAGCGAAATGCGGCTCGGAGTGGACTAGCGAAAGCAGTCCGGAGACAGAGCTAAGCGAAACGCGGCTCGGAGTGAACTAGCGAAAGGCAGTCCGGAGACAGAGCTAAGCGAAACGCGGCTCGGGGTGGACTAAGTGGAAAGTGGTCCACCTTAAAAGTATTAAAGTGAAAGTAGCACGCGAAAGGCGGCTACACCCTGGACTAAGCGAAAAGCGGTCCACATTAAAAGTATTAAAGTGAAAGTGGCACTCGAAAGGGGGCAAATTAATCATGGGTTCTGAGGTGTCTAGAGTTCGCATGGAAGAACTATTAAAGGCTTTATTAAAGGCTAATGGAGCACCTTTAAAGGTTTCCTCAGCTAGGAAGTTTTTAAAAACTGTAGAAGACAAAGCCCCTTGGTTTTTAGATAAGGGCTTGTTGGATCAAGAGAAACTATCACAAGAGACAGAAAAAGGCCCCCCTCCTGATCCCTTCCACGCAGCTCCATGGCCACCTAGGAAGGGAACACCCGTGTCCTTGAAGCAGTCCTCCCCCTAGGCAGAGAGCTCAGCAGCTCCATTCCTCAAAAGTAGTAAGAAATAATGTTTTGTGATTTTCTGCATTCAAACCTAACCTGATTTCTCAACCAGGAAGAAAAAGGGTTAAAAAGTCCTGGGTGATCCTCCCTCCCCCTTGCCTGGCCTTGCTGAAGCCTGCATTTGAATGTAGGCTGCAGCGGTCTCAGCGGGAAAGGGAGGTAACCTGAAGATAAGAAAAAAAGAAAGAAAAAAGGGTGTCTGTTTTAAATTTCTGGGCTGCTACACAGAACTAACTCATTTTCCAGGATTCTTGTTTTGTTTTGTTTTTCTTTAATGCTGTATTTTTGAGCTCATAATTTTGATCTTGCATACCTAGGTTAATGATTTTTTTTTCTTTTTGATCAGTTCTATTTTTTATTCAACTAAAGTTTTTGAACATCTGTTACATTGCAATGGAGATTCACCTATAAAGTTACAAGGCCTTTGATTTTGTGTTATGTGTATGTTGTGCTGTCTAATGTCATGTTTTGTCTGTATCAAAACAGCGCTCCTAAAATTAAAATTTAAAAATGGATCCAAATACTTTTATTCACGTGATTTAAAAAGGTTCAATTTAAATTGAGTAAACTAATAAAAGTGAAATGTCTTTAAAAATAACTTGCAAGTCTCTAGGTGGTCAAACTAATGGAATGTTGATGTTAAACAATGTCTAATATCAATTGTTTCTAGGACTTTTCTTCAACAGGAAAGAGACAGCAAATACTGTTCAGGACACTTGTCTAATATCTTGACTAAAAACAAGGTTACTAAGAGTTATGTCTTAACAAGTACAATTCTATATACAAAGGGTTCTAAAGGTTTCAACTGTGTTTCAGTTAGAGTACTATAAACAACAAAGTATTTTATCTTGTTAAAATGGTGTAATTTATCTAAATTCAGAAATTTCATAAGAGTTGTTTCAGAATGTGAACAAAAGGGGGTCAACACATAAAAAAGAAAAATAAAAGGTTCTAAAAATACAACTATATTTAGTGAAGAAGAAAATCTTTCTGGATAAGAAAGTGTTATATAATGAAATGCATGAGGGTCTAAGTAAGTGCTAAAAAAGTCTGTGTGTAAGTGAAGGGCAAGTTTCAACAAGTCTGTGTGTAACTAAGTTGGTTGTATGTATGTGAAACAGCTAAAGCTATTTAAGGTTTTTCCTAAGGTGAAATACTAATGTTCTGATATAAGCCAAAGTTCAATCTATATGGTAAAATGACATGGTAAAATAGCAAGGATTTCTTAGAAACACTAATTTACTCTTAACTTTGTGTCTATTAAGTTTTATTCTTTAAAACAATTAGTCTTAAAAATTGGGGTTTATACAATTATGGTTAAACAACTGTTAAGAGTATTGTACTATGTTACAGAGTCTAAATTTTTCTTTAAAAACTAAATTTAGTAAGATTAAAGTGTCAAGGTAATTGTGAAATGGTCACTCCTTGTATATTAAATGTATTCATATTTTCCAAGTATACAAGTTTTAAAGCAGGGTATTTATCAAGCTGCTATTCTCCAAACTTCTCTCTCAATGTTGGAATGCTTCTAGGTTCTCACGAGCAGTCTTAATGCCTATTCCTACCTTCCTACCAGTCCCAGTCTCTGTTACAGATACAGAACTACCAGTGCTATTATCAAGAAACAAAAGAGATTTTGGCATCACAACAGCTGTGATCACTGCCATTGCAGCCTCTGCAGCAGCAGCCACAACCGCAGCAGCCGTGTTGACAACTACAATACAGACAACAACTACAGTTAATCATTTGGCAGAAAACACTGCCACTGCCTTACAGACTCAAGAGACCTTAAACCAACATTTAAGAACAGGCATCCTCCTAGTAAATCAAAGAGTGGACTTATTACAAGAACAAGTGGACTTGTTACAAGAACTTATGGGTCTGGGATGTGTTCTTTCTTTAAGAGCAGTTTGTGTTGCCCCTATCACTTTTTATAATGATAGCCATGCAGCTATGTTGTCTAGAAATCTTTCTCACTATCTTACTTGTACTTGGTCATATGGGTTTGACAATTTAACCCCTCAACTAAGAGCTGAAATTATGAGAGTCAATATCACCAGGGTAAATGTGGCACCTGTATCTGAAATGGTCAAATGGTTCTCTACTGCTCTAGGTTTTGTAAAACAATGGGCAGGCCTTGGCTCCCTAGGACTAATATTTTAGGTGTTTTATATCTCATTTGCTTAATTTATCAATTATGAGCACCCAACAGAGAGATTGAATCATCCTTCAACAAGTCATGACAGCCTTAGAGGCCGGCAGTTCCCCTCAAGTATGGCTGAGTATGCTGGACCGGTAGTCAAAGACGGGTAATGTAGGAGGTGGCCGTATACCAACCTAAGACAGAAGCTGTAGCATGATCTACAGTCTTTGATGACGGGTAAGGATATGGGCTGACCCCTCAACCTAAGACAGGCACGGTCCCAAGCCACTTATAAGGCCCGGAGAAGGCGCCACTCTGGGACTGACGTTCACTATCTGCCACTTTTACACAGTAGGATAGGGCCTCTACCTTCACCTGTGTTCATAAAATAAAGAAGGGGGAGCTGTGGCGAGCCGCCTCGCCGCCATGATAAGATGGCGCTGGTTTCCTGAAGTGCTTTCTAGGTAAACAAGCCCATATTTGGTTGAGCCAACTGTTGCAAATGGGAGCACCTATGAACATAGGCCAAGTGGCAGGAGTAGATTGGCTATTGCAAGAGTATAAAAGTGTATGAATTCGGCTCAAGGATAGAAGAAGAAAAACCATGGTTATATAATAATAAGGTCCTGATTAAACTGCTGAAGGAAGATTCCTGTGTCGTGCTTTCTTGCGGGCGAGGGACACGACAGTGCACTATATTTTTAATATGTTTTTATATGCAACTTGTTAAAATATTGTTAAGAGTTTTTGCATCTCTGTACCTTAGAGAAGTTGGTCTGAAGGTTTCTTTTCTCTCTAGCATGCACCCTTTTTTTTTACCCCCTTTCTCTTTTCCTCTTATTTTCTCTCTTACACTGCAGGGAGACACTGTTTGCTTAATAAACTCCCTTATGTGATTTTCCGTGGCTGGCATGGTTCCATGGAAATTCCTTACACATACTAAAGATGAAAAGATGGGAAAACACATACCATGAACACAGAATTAATAAAATTGCAGGGGTTTCATCCTCATATCAGATAAAGCAGATTTCAATCCAAAGTGGAAAGCCAGGAGGATAGAGAAAAGTGTGTAGGACAGACAGAAGAAGAATGGAAAAAGATGGTGGGGGAGCTACAGTAAAACAGTTGAATTCTGCTGGGCTAACAGGGGACCAATATTGGAGAAGGATTCTTGCAAGCTGACTGATGAACCAATAGCTAGCTAGGATGTTCACAGATTGACAAGTGGTTGTGAGGTGGGCAAAATGGCTGTACCTGATGGGAGGGGGAGCAGCTTTATACATTACAGTATGTGGGTATCCTTTTGTATGAGACAAATCTCTTGAAGGTAGCATGTTGTTGGGTCTTTATTTTTAATTCAATCTGCCAGGTTGTGTCTTTTGTTTGATGAGTTTATTCCTTTAATATTCAGGGTTATTACTGAGTTATGACTTGTATTCTTGGTCATTTTGCCTTATTTTTGGTTTTTAACTTGACTTGGTTTCTCCTCTCATTGGCTTTTCCTCTAGGGTAGTTTCCCACTTTGATGACTTGCATTGTTGTTTTTCACTTCTTCCTCATGAAATATTTTACTCAGAATGTTCTTTAGTGCAGGCTTTCTATTTGTGAATTCTTTTAGCTTTTGTTTATCATGGAAAGATTTTATTTCATCCTCAGATCTGAAGGCAAGTTTTGCTGAGTATAATATTCTTGTTTGACATCCATTTTATTCCAAGTTTTAAATATATTGTTTCAAGCCCTTCTATTGTTTATGGTCTTGACTGGAAAATCTTCTGATATTGGTATTGGTTTATGTAATCTGTTGCTTTTCTCTTGTACCATTTAAAATTCTACCTTTATTTTGTATGTTAGGCGTTTTGATTAAATGTGCTGTGGTGTGGATCTATTGTAATTTTGGACATTTGCTGTCCTGGAAACATCTTGTATTTGATTTTCCATTTCATTCTTCAGATTTGGAAAGCTTTCTGGCATTATTTCATTTATTAGATTTATTCATTTGGTTTATAGCTCCATGCCTTATTCAATCCTAATAATTTTTCAATTTGGTCTTTTCATGATATCCCATAATTCTTGAATGTTCTGTTCATGATTTCTTACCATCTTTTTTGTGTGGTCTACATTGTTCTAAAGATTAAATACTTTCTCTTTATTGTCTAAAGTTCTCTCTTCCAATTTTCAAGTCTGTTGGTTATGGTTTCTTTTGAATTTTTAATTTGATTTATTGTTTCTTCATTTCAATGATTTCTGTTTTTATTCTTCAAAATATATCTCTTCTGATTTCTATTTGCTATTTTAACTTTTTATTGTTGTGATCATTCATTGCCTGCATTTGCTCTCTTAGCTCATCCTTTGCTTCTCAGATCATTTTAATTATGAATATTCTGAATTCCCTTTCTGACATTTTCCTACTCTCACTGGATTGTATTGATATAGTATGTAGATTTCTTTGGGATTCTTTCTTCCCTTTTTTCATGTTATTCATGTATCTTCCTTTCTAGCAGTATGAATCTGAGCATTTTATTTTCCCCGCTATAGACTTATAGTGTCCCTTTATGTTTCCAATACCTCACTGTGCTTAGTCACACAGGCACTTAGAAAGTTCTACAGTTGGGATCCCAGGAGACTTGACCAATGCTAGAGAAGACACAGACTTTGACAGCAACCTAGTGGTGGTGGATTAGCAGGAATGGAGAATGCTGGAGTAGAAAGTTATAGAAAATTTCAGTGATATCTCAAAGGAAGGACTGGAAGACAAGGCAAAATTTATCAGAGTTGAGATCCCTGTGGACTCAGATACTGAATGAGAAGCAACAGAATTTATTTCTTAGCCTGAATTTTGGTCTTGCTTTGTTCCCATTTCATCTTTCTATGCACCTATTTCTTCACATGGAAATGTATATTCTGATCCTTTTTACATTGGATACATATAAAATTTTATTTTTAGAGGATTTCATCCTAAATATTTTCCCTGAGTCTCAGAGGAGTCTTCAGACTTGGTCTTTTGGCAGTGATGGAACACTTAAAATATAAAGACTGTTAGAAATGGAGTACATATATTTTAGCAGGCTACCAGAGATTGAACTCAGAGACAATCAACCACAGAGCCACACCCAGGTCCACATTTTGATTTTGGACTGAAAGCTGGATGACACCAAACTGTTACATCCTCACTGCCACAAAAACTCTAGGTCACCTTCATCCATGCTTACTGATCTATTGGATTCTTAACCACAAGTTCTTGTAAATTATCTTTATTATTATGATTTTCAGGATCTGTTCTGTTGAGTGTCATGAAAGTTTTCCTCTTCAGAGTAATTTGAAGCACTCTTATCAACATTATTTCAGGCCACCATTTTTCTTGCAGAATGTAGGTAGTTTGCTCAGGAATGTGACATAGACCATCCACTTAGGCCAGGCAGGGAAGCAGGAAAATTGCTTCTTCTAAAATAAAGTATGCAGTGGTCAGTACAGTGGTCCCAGTGTATAGAATTATTCTCTTAATCTTATGTCCTCACCACTCAAAGCTTTCTGTCCCTATTATTCTGGAAATCAGGAGTGGGTACCCCCGGTGTTGAAAAATAACACCTGAGAGAGCTTAGGCAAGCATAGAAAACAAGTTTTTATTTAAAAGTGGGAACAGAGATAATAGACAACTCAAGAGAGGAGCTGGGATCCAGAGCAGATGATACTGGGTGGGGAATCTCTTGCTTTTTTTATAGATCCCTACCTCCTTTCTTTCTGTGGATGTGCCCAAATTCAGGAAAGGGAAGACCCTTCTCCTAACCTGGAAGTGTTAAGTATCATTTGAGCTTGAGCTGGGAAGTGCTATCCAGAGGTTAGCTCTTAGCAACTCATTTCATTTTCTTTGATAAGCATTTAGTAATTTTTTGCTCCTGTCTTACTATTTTTAGGGAGTAGCAGTTCAGCCTAAGTCACTCTATAGTTGAAGATGTGTTCCCAAGTGTGGGCTCCTGATCAGCATCTGTTTAACCAGAGAACTTGATAGTAATGTAGGTTCTCATTCCACACCACAGACCTGCAGTATCTAACTCAGAGTGGCTCAGTAATCCTAATTTTCATGATCATTCCTGGTGCACAATTGTGGCTAAATACCTATACATTTTTTGATCTTTCCTCCAAGAATAGGGCCTTTTCCACCACTTTACAGAAAGCATTTTTGTGATAACCTCACTCAGTAACACCTAGTATTAAACAGTTACAACCAAGGTGCATAGACCCAAGATCCAAGGGGCTAGGCTAATTGTTCCCTATTGCCCAGGAGTCCAGGGAATCATGTTACAGCATTCCCCTTAAGACCCTCAACCACAGCCAAGCCTAATTGTCAAAACCATGTAATAGCTTTGACTTTTGCTCCTTCTGAGGTGGAAGCAATAGCCAATCCAATGTTTAGAAAGTTCTGGAAGTCATGTGGCAATGCTGTGACCATGACTGCAAGGACCACAATTTTCTTATATGGAAGATTCTTCATCATTGTGCACAGATCTCTGCAGTTGCCCCACATGACACTAGATAGAGCAGATGCACTTACCTGCCAGGACCTAGAGGTTATCCACAGCCAGTCTCCCTGCTTCTCGGGGTCCCATCAGAGTCCCTGAAGTGTCAATATGCTGAAGTTGATTTGTGTGATGTGTTCAGGAAGTGATATCTATCCAGGGATTTTGACTAGAGGGAGTAATAGCCATGGCACTGTTGCAAGAGTGTCCTTTAGAATTTTATGGTCTTTCTCCTTGTGCAGGGTAACTGATCATTTTCCCACAATCCTGAATCCCAAGAGGAGGAAGAGCTCTGGTCACAGGTTCTAATACCAATCAGGAAGCAGAGAGCTCATGAAGTGGTGACAGGCTATTTTCTTCCCATAGGAAAACTAAACATTTTGTAAAGACAAGAATGATCTGTCTTTTGATTCTGTAAAATGTCCACTGGGAAGGTAACTGAAGAGGTGTGAAAAGATCTAGCATTTGAATCTTGGGTTCAAGTCAGGCTCTACTCCTGACTACTGAGGACTTTTGTGTGCTCCTGTACCTCTTCTGTGACTCAATTTTGCAACCATGAGAAAAGAATGTGCACAACAGGAATCATGTTTGTATATTTTCTCTTCCCAGGTGCGGCTGCCTCCCTTCCCTCTCAACCCTGGCAGGCCTTCCAGTTCCCAGCATTAAGATGGGGGATCCTAACAGAAGTCATAGGGCAGAGTGCATAATATAAAGCTGCTCCCCGCTTTATGCTGTAGCCATTTCTCTGCCTCTCAACTTACATCCTGGCTTGTCAGTTTGTGAACATACTAACTAGCTATTTGTTCATCAGTCAGCCTGCAAGTATTCTTCTTAGTTATTGGTAACTGGTTAGCCCACAGAATGCCAATATTTAGGAGCTTCTCCTGCACCATTTTTTCTCTTTTCCTGTCTTTCTAGCCCTGAGCAGATGCTCTAGTCATCAGCCTAATAAAATCTCTGGTGTGAGCTCATGTGTCCGGAGTGGCTTTCTGGGTTCTGCTGCTGGACCATTGCTTACACGGGGCATCCATAGTGCCTGCTTCCCTGGATTTAAGGGTCTGAGCTTGCTGGGGACCCAAGCTGAACCGCATTTTTCTTACAAGGTGAACCCTCATGACCCAGGCCCAGGGGTGCAGTGTATGGATGCAATTGCCCTTGCCCTTTTCAGAAACTTTGCAGGTTTTGTTTTAATCAGGTATGGTAAGACTCATAGAAACAGATTTGACTCTCACACACTGCTACATTTTTCTATAAAATGTTGTGCAGGGTCATGTGGTTGGTCAGGAGGTAGAAGGTGCAAATGTGAGAAAGAACTTGGGAATGAGACTATTGTAATTTTGCTGGAAGAAAAGATGAGGCAACATAAGCAGGTTTAGAATTTCTATGTTTTAATAATTTCAGTGGACTTTAAGGATTAAGGGCTATCCCTAGTTCTCTGATACCTGAACCTGGTGTGATTACGGAAGGCAGATAGTGGTCTAGGAAGGTGGGATCCCAATAGGGAGGGTTTGGTGGTATGAGAACAGGATCTGTTATTTTGGATAAGGTAAGTTCCAAGGTTGCAGAAATGGGAGCATAAACAGAAGGTGGCAGATGTGTGGTGAAACTGGCTCATAACTGGTATGAACATGTGGAGGGAAAAGTGATAGCTCTGATATGTCTATTAACATTCATAGGCTTTTAAAATTATATAATAATGGTACAAGTCAATTTGGCATCACAGGGCATCTCCAGACCTTGATTCTGCACAAAATATATTCCGATTTACACAATCTTTTTATAACCATAAATGAAACTTCAAGACTAGCTTGGGAATTTGAGTTGTGGAAATTGAGAATTTTACTCAAAATAGCAAGATGACTAGGTTGAATAAGTGGTTTTGCAAACTTTCTTTAAAACCTGAGAAAACAGAATTGAAACCTCAATCTCCATGGAGAAAATGTGAAAAGATAGTGCAGGAAAAATTACCTAAATATGATAAGGGTAATAAAGTAACTATACCTCTCAGTAATCCTGATGTAGTAGAACCTACAATACTTTAGCAGATAAAAGGGAGGTCCCAAGCATCTTATGCAAAATTATTGATAATGTTGATAATGACAGATTGAGAGGGAAAAAATTAGTATGAGAGATGATCATCAGAAGTAAAAATAATCTGTTCCTGCAGGACACATGTGAGAGCAACCCTGTTAGCACTGTGAAAACCACAGTCATACCGACATTTAGAATGCCAGGAGAAATGAATGAAAGTATGATTGAGACATGTGCACTTACTTGTGAAATTCAACAGTGTAGACAAGACTTTGCACAGAGGAAAACTAAAGACAGAGTTATCTTATACAAACTCTGGGACAAAGGTGCAAATACCATTAGACTAAGTACGGATGAAATGAGGTACATAATCGACATTGTAGAATGCCCAGTTTTACACAAGACCTGACAGATGATGCTGGAAGCATCACCTGATGAAGTTAGAACCTTATTTGGGTGGATTGCGGATGCATGGAGACATGCATTGCCTAACCTTGATTTAAATTATTTTGAAACTCAATGCAGATGGTGCACCATTGACAAAGTTATCAAACTATGTAGGAAAATAGGAGTCATTTGCATGATATATGAGCATGATAGAAATATCATGCCTTTTAGGATAGAACTTACACCAGCAATAAGGCACGTCATAATAAAAGGGGCACCAGAACATTTGCGGTTAATGCTTACAGCCGTGTTGTTGGGTCATCCGTTTGTAATACAGATAGTAGAGTAGCTTAAAAAGGTCAGAGGCTTGCAGGACAGCACAAATTTACCTTTATGGTAACTAAAATAAAACTTTTACCAAGATGCCACCATTTACATTGGCCACACAATTTACCAGACAAAAGGGTCAATTCCAACAACAACCTCGATTTACTCAAAGACCATGTCGACAGGCACAGTTCTTGTATAACTGCAGATTTAACAATATTTTTTCAAGAAACAACCATGGCCCTGGCCAGAGCTGTACTCAGCTAGGGCAGAGACAGCAAAGACCCAGTTACCATAATACCCACCCTCCTTATTGACCAAGACCAACAGGAATTCAGCAGAGGCAATGGCAGCCCCACAAGAGAGTGAACTAACACCCAAACTACCATATCAGGTCTCCCCAGCAGTCATATCATTTCCAATGACAACACACCATATGTTTTATTCACTTGTAACATTTTTGATAGACATCAGTTTTCTAGTAGATACAGGAAGTGAAATTACCATAAAACAGCCTCTATTTAACTGTACATTATGAAAAGTTCTACTGCTAAAGTAATGGGCATATCAGGCTACATTTTAACTGGGCACATCATTCCCATAATAATTTGACTCTTTAATAGAGAACCTATCAAAACTAACAACTTAATGACTGAAGCTCCATCAGCAATATTAGAAATGGACAATATTCCAAGAATATTTGAGGCATGGCTTCCCCTTAAAATGCTGAAGGGATGTTTTGCCTTAGCAACAGTGAAAGTTGTACCAGTAGTGCTACCTTCAATTTCTCCTTCATATACAAAATAGTATTCCCTCAAATGTGGACATGCAGAAATCACTGAAACCTTAGAGGATCTGCTAGCAAAAGATAGAATTGAACAATCTCAATCCTTTAACTGTAGTAGCCCTGTATGGCCAGTAAAAAAGCCTAATGGCAAAAGGAGATTTACAATAGTGGACATGCAGAAATTGCTGAAACCTTAGAGGATCTGCTAGCAAAAGATATAATTGAACAAACTCAATCCTTTAACTGTAATAGCCCTGTATGGCCAGTAAAAAAGTCTAATTGCAAAAGGAGATTTATAATAGACTATCAAAATATAAACAATTAAGCCCACAAATGCCAGGATCCCTTCCATACATTGAAGGAAATTAAGGACTTCAACCCCAATTATTTTTCTGCCATTGATTTCTCTGACATAATTCTTCTCCATCTCATTAGCTCCTGCATCTAGAGAACTTATCATGTTTACATGAAATGCTACATAATACAGATTTAAGTGAGTTCCCCAGGGATATAAAAAGAGTACCATTATTGCACATGCTGCCATACAATGAACCATACCATTTGATAAATGAGATAAATTAATCAAGATTCTTACTTATGTGGATCATATCCTAATCATATAGGAAATGAGGAAAGAAAGGTGAAAGAAGCCATGGACTTGATTTTCCACACCCTTACTAACAATGGATGGATGATAAATAAGGACAAAATTCAAGGCCCAGCAAAATCAGCAAAATTCTTATGTGTACTATGAACCAACAGTGGCTCTCAAGTATCAGACTTGGTGATTGATAAAATAGCACAAGTCCCAACCCCTAAGGACAAAATGGCAGTCCAACACATCATAGGTCTATCCAGATATTGGTGCCAACACATCCCCTTTCCACAATTAATTTTACCATATATATATATATATATATATATATAAGGTAACACAAAAAGGAACAGATTTTGAATGGGATGCTGCCCAACAAGTTGCTTTCCAAACCTTACTCAACTGTTTGCAAAGGTTTTCTAAATTGTATATCCCAAAGGACTCAGAAATTTTGGTAATTAGCATACTCTTTTTAAATGATTATGGTAATTGGGGAATTTATGTCAAACAATCAGGAATGACTAAACCATTTGGCTTCTATTGCAAATGCTTTCCTCATGCACCCAACAGATATTTGTTATTTGAAAAATTGACTTGGACATTATGTGATGCAATAAAACACCTTGGTTTCTCAGTTAATAACCACTATCTAATAGTCCAAACATCAGTACCTATACTGGACTGGATTAAGTTGGAGGAAGCATCCCCTCAAGGATCGCTGATGGAACCTAAAGTTCTACATTGGAAATGGTACCTACACAATTCCCTAGAAGGCACATTGGTGAAATCCTTTAAGGCACTGCTGGACTAATAAAAGAACTGGCAGCAATGCCATTATTTTCTGTACCTGTAGAACTGGTACCAGAAAAATGGAATCCCATTGCAAAATGGGGTACAGATAACAAACATCATAACTGCTGGTTCATTGATGGATCTTCTGTTATTAAAAATGTGAAACTGCAATGGAAAACTGCAACCTTCAGACAAGTTTTAACTGACCAGGGAGGTGGATGTCTCAACAGAGATAGCAGAAGTACATGTAAAAAAATTGATAGTGGAATTTGGTCAGAATCATAATGATAAAATTATACACAAATTTTCTGACATGGTTTGCTTGCAATAGTCTAGCTATCTGGCCAACAAAATGGAAACACCAACTTCAAAATCAATAGTAAACATGTATGGGTAAAAGTCATATGGTATTATTTGACAGATGCACCCATTAAAATATTTGTTTCACATGTTAACACTCATACTGGAAAATTAGATGAGAACTCTAAAAATAATGATATAGTTGATAAGTTGTACAAAATAGCTACACTCAGACTAATAAATAGGAAACCTTGGGCAGTGACAAAGAGGTCAGATATTAAATTAATTTTGCATCGATCACCACAGTGGGAGATACAATGCACTGAATTTCAGGAATTAATTATAACTAAACCAGAGCTGCTGGAAATTCATAAAATATTGGGTCACATAGGTAAGCATGGTTTATACACTTGGTGGCTTAGACGAAATCTCAAACCATCATGGAAGGCTTGTGCTGACACTATCAGAACATGTCCAAACTGCCCTAATGCAGCTACAAGATTTAGAAGAAATCCACTGCCCCACACATCTTCACCAAGACATTTCAACTATATAGTGCAAATACACTTTACATGACCAATTAGATCATACCACTATGTATAAACAATGGTAGACACTCATTCTGGCCTAGGATTGGCAAAATAGGCATCAAAACCAAACCAATTTACTACTATACTTACGATATGGTCATGGTGCATGCATATGGCTGCCATGTATTTTTGCATCAGATCAAGGATCCCATTTTACTGGGAAATTAGCAGAAGTATTAGACATCAAATGAGATTTTCAGGTAGCCTATAATTCCACAGCATCAGGCTATATAGAATGCTTCAATGGGTTACTGAAGATGATTACTCTTGAATACACTACTCAATCAGGTAATCTTAATAAGCAATATATGAATTAAATAACAGACCCAGACTACACAGACCCTTCCCATTTGAAACTCTTTTCCCACTAAGTTACATACAATATGTCCCGAGTAAAGAGAAACAAAGAATACTGACAGATAAGTGCCTCACACATTCTAGTGATGACTCAACATTACAAGCTGGTGACATCATTGGACAAGGACCTGTCATATCAGTTTGGACATCTACAGAAAACTGAGTTGAAAATCACAAAACTCAAAGATTTGGCCTCAGTATGACATTCCTCATAAAATATCTATGCAAATGTATACAAATCCTAGTGACTCATATCAACATATGTAAACTTCATGATAACCATAAACTTTATGTGGTGCCACACCAGAAAGTGTGGTGAAGAAAACAGCACCAACACACACACCTGTGGAAAGTTCATTAATTACATGGTATGTCACTTGGAATCCATCTTTTAACCGCAATTTTTTTTTTTTTTGGCAGTGCTGGGGATGGGACCCAGGGCTTTGTGCTTGCAAGGCAAGTACTCTACCAACTGAGCTATCTCCCCAGCCCTTAACCGCAATTTTAGTCACACTTATTCTGAGCCCTACTACATCAGAAGTAGTTACTACGACTTCCTCTACCACTACTCATTTTGAACATCACAAGGCTCCAAGTTCCATAATAAAGAATGTCACATCATACAATGATTTTACAAAGGATACACAGAAGTGGAAAGAAATGTACCTGAATACTGGAGACATAATCTTTGGCTTTATAACCATACAGTTTTAACCAGCTGTTCTGGAACAAATATGCAACTTACAAAAAAATACTCTCTGAGTATACAGTATGTAATGACCCATATTCCATGTGTCCTAATAATGGGAATAAAAATAAACTAATGGCAAAAGTCATCTCTGGTGCTGATTTCCCCAACCTACCAACTTATGGACACTTTGAAATACTCAATGCATGTAGACTAGATCTTACAATATCCAACATCTCTTTCCCTCTAACAAGCAATTGGTGAAAATTTATGGCTCTAGGGACCGATACACAAAGAGTGCCTGTGATACTTACAGATCCAATACCACAACCATTTCCTTCCATGCTATTCAAGGAACCAAGACAAAAGGAGTGCTCAGAAGAAATAAATTAATATTATTGCATGAGGTCAATTTTTGCAGATACCAATGCAACAGAAAATGAAGACTTGAAGCACAGTGATACTCTGTACCAGTTACAGTTGTATACAATTGCATAAAGAAGTTAAGATGCTTTGCTACATGTCAAAACATGTTTATGGGTAATAACAAGATATACCTATAAGGACACTGTTATAGCTTCAGACTCACTAAAACAAATTTTTCATCCAACTTTTATGATATATCCAGGTAACTTTTTGAATACTTCTTCAACAGATGGTACCAGTCAGTGTACAATGTTTCCATCAACCCAACCATTGTTCATAATGAAAAAGAATCCTGCTGGACAGCATTGCCAACACACATTCAAGAACCACCATAAATAATGGTACTACATGGCATTTGTGGCACTGGAAAAACTGGAATGAGACCAGGAAAGTACTATCAGGAAAATATACATGGAACTTAACACAATTTTACTTCCACAACAGAATGACTCTATGAAATGAAGACCCACACACAAGCATCCCAAAGGAGAAATATCCCATCTGGATAGTCAACAAGCTCCCCATACAAGTTGGTTTCATGAGGATACCCACCACTACTGACTCAAAACCTCCAATATCAGACACAACACCACATTATCATTTGCATCCTTTATCCCTGTTGTTTCATTACAACATAACAACACTATACGAGATAACATACAAAACTTAACCCTACATGGGAATTGCCAGCTTCCATTTCCACACTCATCCATCTGCCACATAGCAACATTGGAAACACAAATGTATCATATTATGACATATTGTGAGATGTATATAACCAATCAGTAGTGAAGAAAACCTATAAAATACAATGTGACACACCAGTCAAACTTAAACCCACTGTAGCAATATTGGGCTACATGGATCTGTGAATATGTGAAAGTTTTTTAACCTTAATCCAACATGCAATCAGATGGATGACTCTATTGTACATTACAACATCAAAGAAGCAGACATGCCCCTATACTGGTGGCTCACATCAGGAATAAACTTCTTGTCATGGAAACATGTCACACAGATTGGTAAATTTCCACACTATTTTAATATGGCACTTCCAGGATTTGACACTGAATGGTACATCATTGATATGGTATCACACAACATCTTACATAATGACATTGACCTCACTGAGGGAATATCATTGAAATATGCAAATCATACACATACAAAATGAATCATTGAGAATACTGCATAAGAGAAACAGCACAACCTCCTGATTCATTGGCAGGGGAGGCTTTAATGCAACAAAAAGGTTGATCACAGCACACTTGAAACATGGAATTATTTTTCCACCATGGAGACTGATGGAAACAAGAAATGCACCTGGATTTATACCTGTTATTTATCAATCTGTACAAATGCTCATGAATCCCACCATACAATCCATATCCCTCATACTCCAACTAAACAACATCAATAACAAGGAAAGAGAGATGTGTGGTGAACTGGTTAGCTTATCACCAAACATATTATTATATAAATGGAGCAAAAAATCTGGGAAGAGCTCTAGAATTTGCTGCAGCTGGGGCTTTTATAGCAAGAGAAACTATTGGCACACTCATTGCAGAAGCAATGACAGAAGAACTCAGTGCTAAGGTGGATTCATTATGGTCCTAATTGGATCAACAAAACAAAGCAATACACTCTATTTCTAAATCACTACATGCAAGTGCAGTACTCTTAGACAAATTACATCTGGAATAAGACACAATCAGGAGAGAAATCAACACTTTTCATACCAATGAAAAGAAGAGACTCCAAGTCCTAAATAATGCAATTATTAAACTCAGGATACAGAGTGAGTGTGATCATCTTAATGCATTAATGTAAGGAGCATATCAGGAAATTACTAATCTATTTTTAACTGGAAGAAGACAAGGAGTACAGCAGTCCATAACAATGCTAGACTCACAAAAGGAATCATTCTGTGAAAATGGACTATGTGAGAAACACCTATGGGACATTTCAATGACAACAGCCATTGTGAGATACCATGCAATGCCTAACCCTCAATGAATAGGTGAACAATAGATTATCCCATATGGACTGTGTCTTTGGGTTACCTTACATGATCACTCATGGTATATTAATATTGAAGATTCCTATCCAATTGGAAGACAGACAGTCATAGCATTCAACACCTTTTCCACAGAACCTACTTACAACCAAAGTAGCACTATATTCAGTTGACACTAAGATATTTGATCTAGGTAATTACCAAATATTAACCTGCAGCAATCAAGAATATACAATCAGACAGCATAAAACATGCCATACCTTGATAATATGACACCGCCTGCTGGATGACATATATCCAATAATGTCATGGCAGTGACACATACAGAAGTTAATACAACTGTAATTACACACTTATCTTATGTGTCTAATCATACATTCAGACTTGGACATTTCATCCAAACAACAAAACCTGAATCAGAGGAATACAAGAATATCAAGGACTCTATAGAAAGCCCAGACAAAATGTTTTCCCAAAAAGAAAGTCTTAAAATACCTACAAAACACAATAACACACAAGATAAAAACATTGTGACAACACACAGACAAACTAGAATTTATTGTACCAAAGAACTTATTGAAAATGCCTTACATTAATCTAAATATTAGAAAGGAGTGTACCATCCTTAATGCCCTATGATGTACACTCATGACAGACTTTGCATGTGTAAATAGATAGAACCCTTGGAATTGGTTCAAGGAGTGTGTACACTTTATGGAGATTTTGATAATTATAATAATTATAATCAAAATATTACTTTGTCTATGCAGGAGGACAACTCGGGCAGAATTCCATAATCATGCCAAAAAGAAAGCAGGTTTCATGTGGCAAGACTGAAAGGATCAAAATGTACAGCTATGCCACTTCAAAATATGCTCTCTCTGCCCTAAATTTCATGTAAGACTTTTCTATCAAATTATTTTCTTAAAATCCTTCAATGAAGAAAAACAACTAATAATATCCCATGTACTGAAATTGAATACACACACCTACATATCCATGAAATTCCATATATGCCTCAAGTTGGATCTATACAGATATATGAACAGACCTGATATATCCAAACTACTTAACCATATTTAGCATCATACAGAATCACTTGAAGAACTACACCATATATTCTGGAACACACAAAGACCACAACATATTCAGTATCTACTCAGACTATTGCCAGCCATACTGAGAAGTGACATCACATATATTAACCCTCACAACTGGTAACACACAGTCAAATACCAATTGACAAGAGAATCCAATAGACATTCATGGGTAAAAAGAACATGGCACAGACTAAACCTTAAATGCACCCATATACCCTTCACCCTTCAGAATTATTCACTTAGAGCATTGTTTTTGAAATTCTTACAGAAATGTTGGAACATCATAATTGTACATGATAAAATCAAATTCACATGGACTAAAACTTACTCTACCATTTTTTCTATTCACACATTTTTATAGAATCACCTGCAATCCAAAGACTTAACTACTGGAATCAGAATCACACATGTTTTTTATGGATATTCTTTGACATTTGTTTGACAGACCAAGATAACAAATATGCACCCCCACAATGTTGCAGAAGTCAAACAAATGCCTCATCTCTTTAGACGGATATGTATATGACTTGACTAGTCTTATTTGATTATCACCCAGGAGGACCAAACATCATATTACAGCATAGAGAAACTGAATGTGGACAAACTTTTTACAACATTGGACACTCACCTGGAGCAATAATTAGTCTCCAAAACTACTTAGTAGGAGAATTGTAAGATACTTTTTTTAACACTCCCCATATCATTATACTTAATTCCTTTAAACATGAGTTTTCAATCATGTGTGATTTAAGTTTTAAGAGTGTTAAGATTTTGATTGATGTGCTACATAAGATTGAATTCTCCATGTATTATATAGATTAATCAAAACTATATTTTTGGCCATGCTGAGATAGATTTTCATGAAAACCCTTATGAAATATATATCATAAATTTTATATCTTTGTAGTCACCCTTTTTGGACCCATACTAATTCTTCTGAAAACATTTTCTATGATATGAAACTTTATATACTTATGCAACATTATGTCTAGGCACTCATGGGATCTTACCACATTCGTGGAACCCCATGGGAGCCTGGGAGTGGACTGTAATGAGACAAGAAAATAATAGAAATTGGTAAAATTGTGTGTTATGTAGCAATAATAAGTCATATTTGGTATTTTCCTGGGCTTGTAAAACTAAAATTCAAAAGGCACCTGGTCACATACTTGCTGTATCGCAGGATGACACTCCAGAACAATGCCAATATGAACTTTATCTATGTTTTGCATGGTATTTGAGTGGTATAGTATAGTCATGTTCTGGTCTTTATAAGTGAAGACCAGAGCATGACTGGGCTGAAAATCACTTCTTAAACCCCTGGACTTTTGGAGAAAACTATCAGCAGCACCAGGACAAGAGCACTCCACATCACTTTGACATTTGAGTGCCCCGGTTTCTGTCCACACTATTGCTGATTGCTGACCAACCATTGTTACTGAGGCCAGATGACTCACCACCTCTACAATGATGATGATTGCCATCCAGGCTCCAGCTTGTCAGACACCCAAGGACCTACAAAGACACCTGAGGAGCTGAAAGAGGCCATGGCTGAGAAGAATCCCCTTTATCTTGTTGATTGACTTCTTGGCTAAAAGATGTTGCATTGAGTAAGTCCATGGGGATTGGACTCTAGGTGAATAAAAGAGTGAATCTTCAATGTATTTGTGACTTGCTATTATTAGAAATGTTAAGTTGAGTGTGCATTGCATGAATAAATTCCACTTGTTGGAACCAAACTTGATACCTCTCTTACTCACTGCTCAAGACAGAAGAGCTTTGGCATAATCCTTCTTTGAGTATTATGGGGTGCACAATACTCCCTAAAATTGATTTTGCTTCACTGTCTTTCATTGTGCAATTAAAAAGACATTGAGACAGGAGGATTGAAATTTCGAAGCCAACCTTAGCATCTTAGGCTGAAAGCAGCTCAGAAAGACACTATCTCAAAATTTAAAAAAAATATATAAAAAAGGGCTTGGGATGTGCCTCAGTGATTAAACACCTCTGGGTTAAATATTTGGTACAAGAAAAAGGAAAGAAAGAAAGAAAAGAAAGAAAGAAAGAAAGAAAGAAAGAAAGAAAGAAAGAAAGAAAGAAAGAAAGAAAGAAAAGGAACATACATTTAGTTGTGCCCACCTCCCTTCATTTTCTTGGGACAGGAAAGTACCTTTGAATTGAGTGCCTTTGATATGTACACAGTTTATCTTTGTTGGTCAGGTGGGGGGATGTTTCTTTTTACTTCCCATTTGTCAAACAGCTGTGAATCTTTCTTACATCACAAGTCATTTTATATTTAAATATAAATACTGTATTTTAAAAATGGAACCACTCTTTCTGTTTCTTATAATGTGTCATACTAATTTAAAAATATCTCAAGAGACATGCATTTATTTTAATAACACTCCAAAGATGTCTCTAGAGAAATAGATAACAATGCTACTCAGGCCTAGGAGCCCTAACCAAGTCCAGTCTGGAGAGCTGCACTTTCTCTCTCAAAGGAAGGAAGTGAGCATTGTGCTGCTTCTACTGCAGTGATGCTCCCCCCTCATCAGGTGAATAGTTCTTTCTCTAATTTTTCCTGGAGTAAGAGACTCAGGGGGTTAGCTAGCTGAGGGTTGCAAACTAGCAAACAAGACAGCCAGGCTTGCTACTCCCTTCTAAGTTCTCATGCATGCACACTGTGCAGAATCTCCTGTTATTTGCTTCTTCAGGAAGAGTGATAAAGTCAGAGAGAATTCTGGCTTCATTACAGTTTTAAATGGATATGATTTCTGTGTGTGTATTCTGTGTGTGTGCGTGTGTCTGTGTGTATTGATATATACATTAGCATTCATTTTTAATGGAGGGTGAAACTTAATGTTTGGTGTAATAGATTGTTGGCAATATTAATACTTTTTTTCTCAGTGCTGGGGATTGAATCCAGGGTCTTGCACATGCAGATATGCACTGTACCATAAGTTAATTCCCTAGGCCCAAAATATTCACAATTTATATGAAATGCAGAATTATTGCAAATCCATCTACAGTACAGCAAATGTTTGAGCATGTTTAGTCAACCCAATAATTCATGATCTCTTAGGAGTTAGGAAAATTGATGTGAGAACATGCAACTAGTGTGTCTCCAGCACTGGCCTCCACTGTCAACATGATTCAGAGTCAGTTTCCCACATTTTTTACCCATAGAAGTGATCATGAGAAATAAATTCAAAGACAGATAGCTTGACCAGTAATAAGCACTACATACATTACCCCCATTATTTGTATTTCCAGAATGTGGAGAAGGTGGGAGAGTTCAGTTGTAAAAAAGTCAGGTGATAAACTGACTCTGCCAGCAGGTGGTAAGTTGATGATCCACTGTGTTTCAGTGGAATAAGCATCACCTTGTAGTTAAATATTTACATGTGTATCTAATTGTCTATGAAAATTATATCTGATAAATGAGATTATGGTTGGCCTTCAAAGTAACCTGGCAACCAACAATAACTCATTATGAACCACTATGAACACTTGATACTGTAAATTCAATTTTACTAACTTTTTTGAAAAATTCCTACCACTACAAAATATAATATTTTGCATTTGTATAGCATGCCTGGGATGCTATTGTATGGTTTTCAGAAAAAAAATCTTAATCAAGATAAGTCTCCTGAGCTCATTTGTTGTTCCTGCCTGAGTGTATGAAGGGAGTCAGTCATTCAGTCTACATGGATAGATGGGAGTCCAGTGATAGTGACTGGGGATTTGGCCCATGAACAGTCATTAATCATGCAGAATGCCTGTAATATTTCTTCTCTGTGTTGCATAAAGGTTCTGTCCTAATTGCTGATGTTTGGGACATAGAACATTTCACCCTGCCTGGGGAGAAAGATGAGCTCAGAGCTCAGTGATGAAACATCAGAAGACACATGGAAGTAAAAATAGAAGGAGCCAAGGGGGTCCAGAGTGAAGAAGCAACTGTAAACTGTAAACAAAGAAGAAAGAACATAACAGGATTGGGGTAAACTGTTGGGTGGGCTTGTTGTCTAGAGAATAAAAAGCCAAGAAGGATGGTGGAGTACTAATGCATTTGGTGCTGCTTAAAACAAAATATCTTAATTTGGGTGCTTTATAAAGAAAAAATTGTTTATTTAAATCACAATTATTGCAGCTAAAGAGTCCACACAATATGGTACCTCTGTCCTGGAAAGGACATCCTGGCAATGTTGTAACATGTTGGAGAAACAGAAAGGGAATAAGCAACATGCAGAAGAGGCCAAGTATATGAGATGATCTCATTTTATAGCAACCCACCTTCTAGGGAACTGACCATGAACTTTTTGATGCTGTACCTCCCTGAGTTAATCACTTCTATGAAGCCCCACCCCTTAATGGTCCATCACTTCCTAGCATGGCCACACAGGAGAGTAATCTTCCAACATATGAAACTTTTGGGGTCACTCAAACCATGTCCAAACCATAGCAGGTTAATATAAGGGAAGTGAGATTGGGAAAACATGAACCCATAAAATAACTTGGAAACTGATCTAAGGACTTGTACCCTAGTCTCAACAATTTCCAGCTATGTGGCAATAACTGTGGTGACCACCCAGGAACAAGCAAATCAAAGGCAATAACAACCACATTGAGAAAGCTTTACTAAATTACCAAAAACTTTCTTAAAATTTCTTTTCAATACTATAGATTGAATCCAAGGACATTTTACCACAGACCTACATTCCCAGTTCTTTTATTTCTTTATTTGGTTTTTTTTACAGATTGCATTTTGATTCAGTGTACACAAATGGGGTACAGATTTTTCATTTCTTTAGTTCTGCATTCATACCATTTGTGTAATCATACATGTACACAGGGTAATGATGTCTGTCTCATTTCACCATCTTTAATACCCCTGCCCCCTTCTTCTCATTTCCCTCTATGTAATCTAAATTTCCTAAATTTTGAGATGGGTCTTGCTGAGTTTCACAGGCTGACCTTGAACTTCTGATCTTTCTGCCTCATTCTCCTGAGACAAGATTCTTTTTAAAGCACTGTAATCCATTTCTTAGAATCACTTCTCCTCACCCCTAATATCTTGTTTCTGCAAAAATGTTGATGTTAAGCAGACCTGGAACAGAAAATTTTAAATAAGAATTCAAAAGGATTGTTGGTGTAGCTAAATGCTTGGGCATTCTGGTGGTCATCTTTAATTTTTATTTAACACTTATTTAGCTCAGTTGTCTTCCAATCATACAGTGTCTGGGTAAATTTTTGGTTGTCAAAACTTCAATTGAGGAGCTAGTGTCATCTACTGAAGCCCGAAGGTGAGGGATGCTACCAAATATACTAAATATGCATAAAACCCCTAATCACAAAGAACAATCTGACCCAAAGTGCCAGTAGTCAAGAAACCCTGATTCAGTGCCTGACTTCTCTGGACACAGTGCCAATTTCTGGAAACATTGAGAGCAATTAGATTTGAGACATGGTTCCTGAGAAACTGATGAGCAGCAGGTGGCAGACTTGGAAGCGAGAGCTGAGGTGTCTAAGAACACAGGGTTGTGAGATTCTAGAAACAAGAGCAGTTTGTTCATATGTTGACCACACCCAGTACTCTGTTGGACTGATGTATAGATTTGCCTTCTCTTGTGTGAAAAACAAGCCATGCTCCACCTTCATAGTTGAATCCATCTTTTTTGGACCCCAAAGAAGTAAGAATGGGGAGGGAGAAATGGGAAAGATAATCATAAGAATAAAAGGCAGAGAAAAAAGGATCTGAATTTAGAATGTTGTAGCTGTAATTCAAGTTTACTTTCTGATCATGTTGTTTTTGTACAAACAGTTCAGTAGTTTCTTTAGATAAGGCAAAGAAAATGACTTAGATTTCTGTAGGTATGTGTTCTATCTCAGAGCTAATCCATGACCTACATCCCTTTTCTTCCTTCCTGTTCTTCTTCCTTTCTTATTTCCTAATGTCCTAAAATCCTTCTTTCCTTCCCATATTTTAAAATGAATTTTATTGTGTATGTTTATGGTATATAACATGATATTTTAAGGTACATATGTAGACAAAGTAAAATGATTACTATAGAAAGACAAATTAGAATACCCAGCATATCACATAAGAGGTATTCTTTCTTTTTTTCTTTAACTTTGATACTGAGAATTGAACCCAGCATGCTTACCCACTAAGTCATATCCTCAGTCCTTTTTTTAATTTTGACAATGAGTCTTACTAAGTTATAAACACTTCTTGACTTGATTTGAAATCTGGTATTTCCTGATCTCTCTTATACTCTGGTACTCTCTGAGGGGGAATAATTTTATGGTGTCAATGATTTCCAAAGAATGGCATTGCTTTTCCTGGAGGAGGCTGATCCATGTGGAACTATCCTCTGTACCAGCTTTCAGCAAGGTTTTTTTTTTTTTTTTTTTTTTTAAATTTGGTCATTTATTTATTTGTCAACTTTCAGCCAAATGAAATGGTAGTGTTTCCATGTTTAAAGATACATTTATGAAGATGGGAAATTATAGATTTTGGGGGGGTAGGGCAGTTTACTGGGGATTGAACTTGGGGGCATTTGACCCTGAGCCACATACCTAGCCCTATTTGTTTGTATTTTTTTATATATTTATTTATTTATTTTTTAATTGTATACAAATGGGATACATGTTGTTTCTCTATTTGTACATAGAGTCAAGGCATACCATTTGTGTAATCATATGTTTACATAGGGCAATGATGTTTATTTTTTTCCCTTCCCCCCCACCCCTCCCACCCCTCTTTTCCCTCTATACAGTCCTTCTTTCCTTCATTCTTACTGCTCTCCTTATCCCTAACCCTAAACCTAACCCTAAACCTAATGCTAACCCCTCCCACCCCCCATTATATGTCCTCATCCGCTTATCAGCGAGATCATTCATCCTTTAGTTTTTTGAGATTGGCTTATCTCACTTAGCATGATATTCTCCAATTTCGACCATTTGCCTACAAATGCCATAATTTTATCATTCTTCATTGCGGAGTAATATTCCATTGTATAAATATGCCACAGTTTCTTTATCCATTCATCAACTGAAGGGCATCTAGGTTGGTTCCACAATCTGGCTATGGTGAATTGAGCAGCAATGAACATTGATGTGGCTGTATCTCTGTAGTATGCTGATTTTAAGTCCTTTGGGTATAGGCCAAGGAGTGGGATAGCTGGATCAAATGGTGTTTCCATTCCAAGCTTTCTGAGGAATCTCCACACTGCTTTCCAGAGTGGCTGCACTAATTTGCAACCCCACCAGCAATGTATGAGTGTTCCTTTTTCACCACATCCTCGCCAACACCTATTGTTGCTTGTATTCTTGATAATCGCCATTCTAATTGGGGTGAGATGAAATCTTAGGGTAGTTTTGATTTGCATTTCCCTTATTACTAGGGATGTTGAACATTTCTTCATATATCTGTTGATTACTTGTACATCTTCTTCTGTGAAGTGTCTGTTCATTTCCTTAGACCATTTGTTGATTGGATTATTTGTATTCTTTGTGTAGAGTTTTTTGAGTTCTTTATAGATTCTGGAAATTAGCGCTCTATCTGAGGTATGGTTGGCAAAGATATTCTCCCACTCCGTAGGCTCTCTCTTCACATTTCTGATAGTTTCCTTTGCTGAGAGAAAGCTTTTAGTTTGAATCTATCCCAGTTGTTGATTCTTGCTTTTATTTCTTGTGCTATGGGAGTCCTGTTAAGGAAGTCTGATCCTAAGCCAACAAGTTGAAGATTTGGACCTACTTTTTCTTCTATAAGATGCAGGGTCTCTGGTCTGATTCCGAGGTCCTTGATCCATTTTGAGTTGAGTTTTGTGTAGGGTGAGAGATAGGTGTTTAATTTCATTCTATTGCATATGGTTTTCCAGTTTTCCCAGCACCATTTGTTGAAGAGGCTATCTTTCCTCCATTGCATATTTTTGGAACCTTTGTCTAGTATGAGAAAATTGTATTTATTTGGGTTTGTGTCCATGTCCTCTATTCTGTACCATTGATCTACCTGTCTATTTTGGTACCAATACCATGCCATTTTTGTTACTATTGCTTTGTAGTAGAGTTGAAGATCTGGTATTGCAATACCCCCTGCTTCGCTCTTTTCAGCAAGTTTTTTAATCTCAGACTTGGCCACATTGCCACAGCCTCTGTTTGCAATCAGGTTAGGTAGCAATGTCCCTGCTTCTTGTGGATGTTCACATTGTGGAGGGTGAGCTGCACCTATAAAATCAGCCTGAATGCTGCCAGCATCCCAGGTGTCTGTGCTTCAGGAATGATGTTTCCGCCTCAACCCAAATGACCTGCTCAAACACTCCTGCTGATTCTATTGCTTCCAAACAAATTTCTGAGATGTGGGTCACAGCATCAGATACAACAGGAGAATGAATGGGAGAAAAGAGTTAATGGAGAATGAAACAGAAAAATTTCTGCCTTCTGTGAAAAGATTAGTCTGGTAACTCACAGAGTTTCTCTTGAGCATGTGTTGTAATTGAAATGCATTCTTTGCAAAGTTCGTTGAGTACTGGAGCAATTTTTAACTAAACTGTTCACTTAATCTGTCATGTTTCTAATGAATTAAAAGATTTTCTGTCACAGAAAATCTCCAGGAAGCATAAGCAAATAACCAGAGCTTAAGAAAATAATGTATCTCATTCTGGAAAGCACCATTCAACATTTAAGAGAGGAAATGACTGTTCCCTAAGTACAGATGGCAAAGTGGGCAATCTTGGAGATGAAAGAAAAAATTTATTCTGCTTGAGGATGAGCACAGTGAGATCGCCAAAAAACCAATTACTCAAGTGCAGCAAAACACATTCTTGGAAATAAAGTCATTGAGTTTCCCTGCTGAGAGGTGAATGATTTCTATTTAAAAACCTGATTTTCTCTGAAGTCACTCACAATATAGTAGTAACTAATAATATCATAAAGTCAAGTAAGAACTGGAATCTCCCTGCTGCAAACATAAAATTGGATTAAGCTGAAGATAAACTTAAACATTAAGCCTGTTGAGGAAATCAATAATTATATGCAAATGAAAATATTTTAATATGTTTGAGGATTCCATGCTGGTTCTCTGATGCTAGTCTTGCTCTGGGCATTTTGACTTGGTGAAGCTGAGTTTTTGGAAAATATTGCTAAACAGGGCATCAAATCTACCTTTGTCCCAACTGCAGATTTATTTATTTATTTTTTTTACCTAAATGAAGTTCTGCAGGCTTTTAGGCACATGCTCTGGCAATCTGCTGACTGCTTACCTAACATTTCTTTCTCCTTTTTCATTAGCAGCATTTATTTTAAGGAAAACAATAAGCAAACCAAAGACTAAATGGCCATCACTTGATATATGAGGGGGATCAGTTACACTGTTACAAGACTGGGGGCTTCTGGGAAATGGATGCAGCATGAAAACCCCCCTCAAAACCCAAATTTTGAAAATTCAGACAGAGAGATTTTAGACATGTTTCTCAGAGTGGCAGGCAAATTTGTTAGAAGCAAGGGGAGAAGAAAAAGAGGACATATTCCAGGGAGAGTGGGTCTTCTGAGAGAAGAGAGGGACAGTGAGCCTCCCCTGCACTCCAGACTCTTTGGAATCCCAAAGAAATTTCCAGACTGTTCTGTCCAGGTTCATTTCTTGAGTTTTGACTGACAAAAGATGAAATCAGACTGTCAAATCACCAATGCCATGAAAACTCTAAGTCACCTTCACTCATGCTCAGTGGTTCTAATTGGATTCTTAACCATAAATTCTTACATGTTTTATTGTTAGAAGAAATTATCTTTATCTGCCTAAGTTTCAGGATTTGGTGATGGGTTTCTCTTATTTGAGGCATTATTGGACATTTATTTTTCCTGCAGATAACAAATAGTTGGTGGAGAAATGTGACACATTTGGTTCACTTCTTCCAGACAGGGCAGCAGATAAAATTCTTCTTGGAAAAGAGAGGACATGGGGGTCAGCAGAGTGGGCCCACTTTATATAATTATTCCTTTACCCTTGTATTCCAACCAATCATGTCTGTCTTTTATCAGAAAAACCTCACTCCAATACTCAAAACCTACACACATTCTCTCCATACAACTTAAATAATCTCTCAATGACATATATCACCTAATGCAATGTAAATGCTATGCAGATTGTTGCTACAGAATATGACAGATGGAACATAACAAGAAAGAAGTCTCCATGTTTGGTACAGGAACAATCACCCCCAATATTTGAATTCATGGATGTTGGTTGAATTCATAGATGTAGAATCACAGATACAGTACTCCAACTTTAATTTTCTAGACAGTCTGACAGATGAGGGTGGTTGTTTAATACAGTTCTGACCAAAGAAATTTACAAGGAATCAACTGGGTGAAACTGTTGGGAAATTTATTTATCTATTTGAGGTCAACTCCATTAGATTTTACATAAGAGTGAAACCTACTCTTTCTGGGCCTGGTTTATTTCATTTAAATCAAGGTCCTCCAGATTGACCCATCAGAATCACATAATTAACTCTCTAGAAGGAAGGGATCAAGCTGAGGAGAATACAGAAAGTCCTAGTAGGGAAATGCCAAGAAATGGCATTTTCTGAAATGAGATTCAAGTAAATCATATTTAATAGTGAGTTAACAATTTTTTTAAAAAAATCAAATATTTTTATCATGATATTAAAAACAAAAGAAGTTTATGACAAAATTGCAATGAACCACCATTTTTAAAAATCTATCCAGAATCTTCCACCATTTTGGTCTCACTTCTTTTTCTCAAAATATCCACTTGGTTATGATAGGGGGAAAAATGAAGAATAATCATTCCAGAAAAGGAAATTTAAACTGTGTAAAACCAATATTCCTCTATTCAGTTATTTATTTTTTCTGATAACGAGGAAGAGGGTGAGCTGGCATGTGCCTTTTATGTCTAAACCTTTCCTTTCCCTTGCCTAAAAGAGAAACAAAAGACCTGAATTTGTTCCACATTTTATAACATAGGGATGAGTTCTGTCCCAAGAATAAAAGAATCAGCAGCTACAAGGAGAATGTCTTCTTTATGATTTCCTTGGGAAAATAAATGGAAAGAAGAAAGTTCTGCCACTAGGCATTTTGCCTGTTAAGTTCTACACCATGAAGTTTAGATTTTAAAAAATAACTTTCCTGATTTTAGGCAGTATTAAAAGAGACACATTGGGCAGAATGGGATGTCATTTGGAATGACTTGGTGTGAGGCTACCACAGATTTCTGGAGGAAACATGTCTGGCCCTATCACTGAGAGTATGACTGGGCCAACAGTGGCATATTTTCTGAGCATGGGAATGATAGAGCAAGTGATCGATGGAATTCCATTACATGTGACTGAGAGACATATCTTTTCTTGTTCTCTCTGGGTCCCTCAATCACCCTTAGTATATCACATATCTGCCTCTAGAGATCTAATTCAGTTTTGTTTGTTCCCAGATGGATTTTGAAATGAACAGGAGGCCTCCTGGAATCTAGTTTTAGGATGGATGGAAAACAACCACAACAACAAAAAAAAATCTACTCCTTTTCAATTAAAATACCAAAGGTCTAGCCAAGACTAGTTCTGCAACTTGTAAGTTCTCCTTTTCTTGAGGATTTGGAAAGCTGCTTGGATCTGGGCAGAGCTGGACAGGGAATCTTCATGCTTTGCACAGGGGTTGCTCACTGGGTACTTCAGGCTGCAGAACTGGAACACAGGGGTCACATATTGAGCAAATTCTATTGGGTTGGGCATAGAATTGAGATGATACTGGACACCTCTTGAAGAACAACCCTGCCCAAGCAGCAGATGTCAGGCTTGTCAAATGTCCTGGATCACAATATCAAAGTCCTTTCATGACTGAAATTTTCTCTAGCTGGTGTTATTCATTCAAAGCTCTCACCTCCATGCATTTCTATAATTGGTCTTTATCACAATTCTTGATCTAGTCATTTTATCTTCATGTTTCCTATGAGACATAAAGGCTACAAGAGGTCCAGCTTCTGAGTGCAAATTGCCATGGTAGAGCTGGGCAGAATTCATTGGTGCTTTCTTCCTTCACCCCACTGCTTCTACCTTGGTTTCACTCTCCTCTCCAAATGTTCTCACCTTTGGTGAAGTCTAAGGAATCACAGAAACTGTTGGGTTGTTAGCATTTACCTATCCACTCCTTCTGAATGTAGCTAACTGCTTTCTTCTAGGCCTTCTTTGTGTTGGATAATACAATGAATCTGGGTAATATTGTGGGAAAAGAAGATGGGTTACTTTCTATGCTAGCTACTAAAATGTCCTGTGCAATATACCTGATGAATATGGAGGATCCTGAAGAACATAAAGAAGACTCAATGACCAAACCAAAGTTAAAAGAGGTCTAACAAGCCAGATATGGTGGTGCATGTCTGTAATTAAAGCAGCTTAGGAGGCTGAAGCATTAGAATTGCAAGTTCAAAACCAGCCTCAACAAAATTGCTCTGATTAATTCAGTGAGACACTGTCTTAAAATAAAAAATAAAATGGACTGGGGATGTGTCTCACTGGTTAAATACCTCTAGGTTCAATCCCCAGTGTCAAAAAGAAAAGAAAAAAGTGAGTATTCACTAATAAGAAAAATAAAAACATGGGGGCTGTAGTTGTGGCTCAAGTACAACACTTACCTAGCATGTGTGAGACACTGGATTTTATTTTCAGCACCACATAAAAATAAATAAAGATTCATCACCAATTAACAAAAATATTTCTAAGAAAAGAAAAAGAAAAACAAATGTAGGTAGAAACAAAAGTATTAGGGTAAGGTTTTCTGAATTATACAGACAGCATTATCAGGAGTAAAAGTGGACAGAGTCATTCACCTGGGACCTATTTACCTGTCACACATCTCATCCTCCTTTGTTTCCTTTTACTTCTCTGGGTTTATTTCTCAGGGACCATTAGCTCTACAAATCACCTCTTTATTTTTAACTATGCCTTTAAAGGTGTTAGGACAGTCCTTTCACCTGCTGCCTCTCTATCAAAAGACAGAATGACCTTGTATTTGTTTTTTTTGTTTGTTTTTGTTTTTGTTTTTGTTTTTTTCAGTGCTGGGGATTGTGCTTGCAAGGACAGCACTCTACCAACTGAGCTATCTCCCCAGCCCAGAATGGCCTTGTAATGCAGAAAAGACCAAACTTTTCTGTTCTGTGTTGCAGGAGAGATTCAGGCATAGTGAGTTCCCACATAGAGACCAACTACGCCTCTACTTTTAAATTTCTGGTGCCCTTCCCT